>NC_137457.1:230290490-230581490 GCF_964235325.1 Thermobia domestica | reverse complement strand
ATGCAAATGTCGGCAAGAAACATACTCTGCGATAACACAAGTTTAACAGTGTTGCCAACCCAAAATAAAGTTGTAATTCTCAAATGGCAACACATCAGATTATTTACATATTTCAAATCGTCATGTAAAACAAAAACATACAGTACCACATTTGTCATTCAGTGTTGCAAAGTAAGGACGCTACAGTATCACCAACATCGAAAAATAATCAAATTTTGTTGGGTTCTACAACAGTAATAACGCCAGTGAGACGAACGAGGTAATGCACGTTTAACCCTTATCCGGGCAAGCGGGGCCTCCCAGGCCCAGTAGCTTCATATTTATTTTCGAATTTCTCAATAACCATACATATTTCGATGACATAAAATCTGAATTCTCCTATTTTTAGTCGAAGTTAAAGTCATGAACATATCGAGTTGGTAAGACTAATAGAGTTGGTAAGGCCCCAGTTGCCGTCTACGTTACAAAAATAGCTTGCCCGGATAAGGGTTAAAGTACCTTAATATCAAATACTACGGTCATCATGTCTTATTTCATACATAGTTACAAGGAATTGAAAATTTGTCTTTTTTCAAATGCCTTTATTTCGAAAAAGTGTTGAGATTTGTACCACGTCGAATTACGTACATGGTTTCCAATAGACGTAAAGGTCATAATGCTGTTTACAACACTCTGATATCAAAACATTCGAGAGATATGCCAAAATGGTAAAATTTGATATATTCCTTAAAATGGCGTATTTGTGGAAACTTTTTAAAGCAATTTTTAGTTTACTTCTATAATATTACAACAGTATATTTGGTAGGCATAATTACAATAAGTTCTCGGAATTACATAATTTTAAGCAGTATTGCGATCTTTAACAGTTTTTACCATATTCCCATAACGGTGGGAGATATCAAAAATACCTGTAAACGGCATTGTGATCTTCACATGCATTGAAAACCATCAGTTCAATTGAATGAGGTGCTTATGTAAGCAGTTTCTTCAAAATAATGGCTTAACATAATTTAATGGCCATTTATTTTCTTCTAAAGTGATTCCCCATGCGCGATATATATATATATATATATATATATATATATATATATATGTGTGTGTGTGTGTGGTGTGTGTGTGTGTGTGTGTGTACTAAAGAATTAGTTTCTAAGATGAATGTATTTCCATATTGCTTTCTTTGTAAGAGTATACAATAGGGAGAAAAGGTAAAGGAATTGAGGTTTTGTTTAGTATGTTTCAAAATACTATATTAAATACTTATGGTATAATTTCTTACATTCATATATGGATGCTTCTCGTCAATAAAATGCAGATTCTTTATTTAAAAAAACAAAAAAAAAAAAAAAAGTGAAGTACTTTATAAAAGAATTCGAACTCATGTCAAAATGAACAGTCACATACAGCTCCATGACGCTATCCACTATAGCAAGAACGCATGTCTCTGATTCTCCTCCGTTTGTTTCTGTAACTTTATGTTGACAGTATACCCTCTACAGCCTTGAATCTGGCAGTATGCAGTATGCCAGTTTTTTACTTTTATCTCCTTTTTTGTCATATTTTGTGATTGTTTTCTACATGCCATTTCCATACTTACTTGGCAGCAATGTCCAAATGGTCTAATTTCTATTAAAAAATACGCATGTTGCACCATAACAGTATAAAGGAAAAACAGAATTTCCTTGTAAGCAAATCCAAGAGACGTAAAGATCTAAGTTCAATTTTTTTGAGTTAATCTCTGGAAGGCAATCTTGGTTTTTGTGGATATATAAACTGAGGACAAATATTATGCTAAATACGTATGAATGAAAATATTGAAGATGTTGAATACCATTTCGAAAAATGAGAGAAAATCCAGTATAGACGATATATTAACGTTAGTTGGTTGTATGAAAATAATTATAAATGCTTGTTCGTTCTCTCGTAACTAGAAATGCTCACTGTACATAGATCGTTTATTTAGAAAGAGTTTACGTTCGTTTCCAGGGCCGCAGTTGTATGACACGTGAACTTACAACTTAATATAGGATCCGAACAAGTGGATTTCCAATGGGAACTGAACTCGAGTCTTCCTCATAAATGAGATAATCAAACATTTAGCTAGGAATAAACTTTCAATATTGAAGTTCATTCTATGCTCATTTACCCAACCTACATGTAGTTCAAAATAACCAGATGGAAATATTCAGTAAAATATTAGGAGGCAGTGTCCGTAAGCAAGTTACTAACGGACTTGACAGTCTCATCAATCTGGTTGATGCGACAACTTTTTTCTGTCACGTGAACCATAATGAAATTTTGACTGCTATATTTTGACAAATGACGGATATATTCTCTTTTGTATCTTTGGAAGAAAAAACAGAAGGATCTCAAAACGAAAGTCATATAGAATATTTATCTTCTTTTTCTTCGTCTATTATTATTATTATTATTATTATTATTATTATTATTATTATTATTATTATTATTATTATAACCAATCCTACCTAATTGTTCTGACAAAGATGACAAGTGAGTAGCTGACAAGGGACATCACCCAATTGTCCGGCTCCGATTTTTTTTATCTGATAGAGGACATGTAGGCTATGTATTATTTGTGATGACAGGAATTTTTGCGATGATGTATATTTTCTATTTTCTTTATACTTTTTAAGAGTTCTAATATGATTATTACAGATTACTGCAGAAGTCCCTTACTACCCATTGTAAACGGAGTGTTAATGAAAGAACAACCATGTAGATACATATAAGGCCTAGGGAGAAGTCGTATGGTAGGTATGACCCTGATGGCAGCCATCTTGAAATTCGCCATTTTGAATTAAGGTCAAGTTTTTTAAATAGAAATAGGGTAATATGATACATAATTTCGGGCTAGAATTTAATCCGGAAGACAATGTTGAAGTTAGTTTTAAGATACGCCCATTTGAGAAAAACTTACAGGAATATTAATTGTTTATACTTAACTACGTGCGTAAGTCCCTTACATCCGCTTCTAACCCGCGTATTAATGATAACAAGTGGATAGAAGCTTCGGTAATACATATTATGTCTAGAGGGAAGTGATACGGTAAGGGTATCGTTGACGGTAGCCATCTTGAACTCCGCCATTTTCAATTAAAGTGAAGTTTGAAAAATGAAAACCATAGCATGTGCCACTTCATTTTAATAGCAAATTTTCCCAAAAAGCCAATGGTATGCTTATTTTTGGTCTATAGTTAACCTGTATAAATTTAGGACTGCTTCTAATGTGCACCAAACGTCCATTATTCGATCTTTCAAATTGACAACACTCCTAATTTTCACCGCATGTTTTAAGATCCGAACTGGCACTTTGCAATTGTTGCCATGGCTCATGTTTTCTAAATTTATTACATTTTTTAAGAGTTCCGATTTGTCATTTTGAATAATGTTGAGATGAGCATCCAGCAATCTTTCTGAATTTTGAAGACTTGCAATGTAATTATTTATTTTAAACCAGAATACATGAGGAACCTATGGACCAATGTGACGTAAAGAAATACAACTGGAATTATAACAAATTGGTGTTATACGAACACAAAATTATCAGAAAATGTAGCCTACATGTTGCGCAAACGACAAACAATAAAATATTTTTAATAAATGCAACTTTAAAGGAACAGCAGCAATGATAGAAAATATCAGAGGCATCGTTACTGTATGTTCCCAACACGCTGTTCCCAACACGCTGTTTGTATCATGAACATAATATGAAAACAAGGGGGCCGCGGTGGCTCAGTGGTAGAGCGTTCACCTCTGGTGCTTGGGGTCCTGGGTTCGATCCCAGCCCCCGCCAAGTGAATTTTGTGGTGGACAAACACCGTGTGCGTGGGTTTCCTCGGGGTGCTCCCGTTTCCTCCCATTTTCTTCATTCCACCATTTCATTCATTACTCATCATCACCGTCTCCTTTAGCCTAACCGGCATAACCGTGGGACGTAAAACTTAAAGATTTCATTTCATTTTCATAATATGAAAACAGGTAACTTGTTTATAAAGAGGTGTAACTTAATCTAGTTCCTGATCAACGCTGGTTATAAATTTTACAAACGTGAACCATCGACAACAATCGCTAGAAAAGGAATGACTTTTTTATCGGACTAGCTATAAAAATGCCATAGAAAATAAATAAATATACAATAGAGAAATAAATATAAAACAAAACAAAAGACCATTGATTTACACAACAATTATATTTCATTTTCCTTTTTGAAGTGAATTTTCATTTGATTTCTCGTCTCATCTACTATCCATTACAAGCTACGTCTTCGGTATTACCTGAAAGCAAAGTTGGAGTTGTTTCGTTGTGCGATAATTAATGTCAGTAAACGAGCTTTTTAAGGGCAGGTATAGGAAATAAATATTTACATGGCATAGAAAATAAATAATTACATGGCAAGTCTTCAAAATTCAGAAAGATTGCTGGATGCTCATCTCAACATTATTCAAAATGACAAATCGGAACTCTTAAAAAATGTAATAAATTTAGAAAACATGAGCCATGGCAACAATTGCAAAGTGCCAGTTGGAAT
Source organism: Thermobia domestica (assembly GCF_964235325.1). Taxonomy (NCBI): domain Eukaryota; kingdom Metazoa; phylum Arthropoda; class Insecta; order Zygentoma; family Lepismatidae; genus Thermobia; species Thermobia domestica. The sequence goes on along the minus strand of NC_137457.1, from coordinate 230,576,944 downwards.
CTTAAAACATGCGGTGAAAATTAGGAGTGTTGTCAATTTGAAAGATCGAATAATGGATGTTTTGTGCACATTAGAAGCAGTCGTAAATCCATACTGGTTAACTATAAAACAAAAATAAGCATACCATTGGCTTTCTGAGAAAATTTGTTATTAAAATGAGATGTCACATGCTATGGTTTTCATTTTTGAAAACTTCACTTTAATTCAAAATGGCGGATTTCAAGATGGCTACCGTCAACGATACCCTTACCGTATCACTTCCCTCTAGATATAATATGTATTACCGAAGCTTCTATCCACTTGTTATCATTAATACGCGGGTTAGAAGTTACAGGAATAAATAATTAGTATTCCTGTAACTTTTTCCCAAATGGGCGTATCTTGAAACTAACTTCACCATTGTCTTCCGGATTAAATTCTAGCCCGAAATTATGTATCATATTACCCTATTCGCATTTAAAAAAAACTTGACCTTAATTCAAAATGGCGGATTTCAAGATGGCTGCCATCAGGGTCATACCTACCACACGGCTTCCCCCTAGGCCTTATATGTATCTACATGGTTGTTCTTTCATTAACACTCCGTTTACAAAGGGTAGTAAGGGACTTCTGCAGTAATCCCTAATAACCACATAACAACTCTTAAAAATTATATATATATATATATATATATATATATATATATATATTTGGTCTAGGAATTAATTCGTGCGGTTGGTACGCACACATTGAAGCTGTAGTACAAACACAAAATACATAAATACCTTAAGAAAAATATTGTCCATCGCTAGCCACCACTTTCGCCCATCTGTCAGGCAATGTACGGATTCCGTGGCGAAAGAAGTCCTCATCCTTGGAAGCGATCCAGTCAGAGACCCATGTTTCGATATCTTCTGAAGAAGTAAACCGCTGTCCAATCAAATCGTTGTTCATGCAATCGAACAAGTAGTAGTCCGAAGGAGCAACGTCTGGTGAATACGGCGGGTGGGGTAAAACTTCCCATCCGACATTTTCTAAATAGGTTTTGACCGGTTTTGCGACATGTGGGCGAGCGTTATCATGTTGAACAATAAGTTTATCATGTCTGTTCTCCCATTCTGGTCGTGTTCTGGCCAGAGCTTGCTTCAAACGCATTAATTGTCGTCGATAACGTTCTCCACTCATAGTTTCACCCGGTTGCAGCAGCTCATAGTACACCACACCTTTCATATCCCACCCTATGCACAGCATAACCTTTGCACAGTGAATATCTCGTTTTGGTTGTGATGGACCTGGTTCACCTGGTTTCACCCAGGCCTTTTTTCGTTTAGGGTTCTCGTAATGCATCCACTTCTCATCACCCGTAATAATTCGATGCAGAAACCCCTTTCTGCTCTGTCGTTGAAGCAGCAATTCGCAAATGGTTTTTCGCCTTTCAACGTCTCTGTCTTTCAATTCATGTGGAACCCAATGTGACATCTTTTGAATCATTCCCATGGCTTTCAAGCGTTTGGAGACTGTTGTTTGATCAACGCCTAATGCTGCTGCAAGTTGTTCCTGCGTTTGACACGAATCCTGCTCGAGCAATGCTGTCAATTCTTCGTCTTGAAATTTTTTTGGCTGTCCAGCTCGCTCTTGGTCTGCCAAGCCGAAATCACCACTTCTAAACCGTGCAAACAACTTCTGACACGTTCGCTCAGCTAGAGCATGGTCACCATACACTTCCACCAAAATACGATGACTTTCAGTCGCACTTTTCTGCATGTTAAAGTAATGCAGCAGGACACCCCGCAAAAACACTTTATCAGGCACAAATTGCGCCATGTTCACTTAACTACAAACTGGTGTTGTTGACGCTTTAATCCACTGCCCTATACTACGAACGATACGCGATGACAGGGGTTTGCAACACATGTGTGGATACACGGAACTGTGGGACGCTCCGTTCGTTGCGCCATCTCTTGTCCACCCGCACGAATTAATTCCTAGACCAAATATATATATATATATATATATATATATATATCGGGTGTTGCAAAATAAGTGTTACAACTCATGGGAGGTGATTCCTGCCAATGAGACAAGAAAAAAAGTTCTCTTGAACTTTCGGCTATCGGACATAGTTTCAGATCTACAAGGTGCCGAAAGCGTGGGAAAATGACTTTCGGACGCCAATAGTTCGGAAACTATCCAACGTAAAGAGGGCGGGTAAAAAATTTACTGAAGAAGTCGTACCAGCTCTATTGAATTTTGCATATTTCACAATCCTACCACGCACGCGCAAGGGATTCCCTAAAGGAACGTAGGGATTCCCGGATAATCTGCCAAATGAAAATTGCTGTAAATGATATGAATTGATAGGATTTCTACCAGGTAACAATAATTCGTTTGTATCAAGTCGATATCTGGAACGAATACAAAATGGCGGACAACTTCATGCCCGTTGTGTGTGGTTGCATAATCACCAGGTACGGATGTTGGCCAACAGTGACGTTCTTAGTATTAAGTGTAGTGAATTTGTATTCTAATGCTCTAGAAAGACATCTGGAGTGTCGGTAGAGCGTAACAGATGAAGGAAGGTGATTCACATGTGTGGAAATACGTAACGAAAAATGACCAGAAATATACTCTATAAACGTGAGTTCAAAGAGTCGGAAATGTAAGGAATACAACAAGAACATGAAAGTCATTGCCAAATCACCAATAATGTTCCCTTAAACCGATGCAATATAATGTGTACGGTTGCATACCAATAAGGATGCAACAACTGAGGCCAAGGAGACTCACAAAGAAACTGGGGAAACTAAAGGAATGTGACTAGTGGCATCGCATGATCGATATTGAAATGTGGCAAATGTGTATGTTGATATCGACATATAGCTAATGGAAAAATGTTAACATGTCCCACTACAGCTGTGGTATCGTCCCATGTGGGAAAAATAGGAAACTAACTTTGTACATGCTGCTATTACACTTGGTTCGTATTGTAGTGCAACGTAAAAAGAACACAATTATATCCATGTCCCACCTATACTGGAACATTGTCCCACACTCGAAACATAGGAGAATAACTCTAATATGTTCTAGTACACATAAGTCACATTCTGGTACAACGTAAGTAGAACACAATTGAATCTACGACCCCCTTCGTCTGGAACATTGTCCCACACTCGAAACATGGGAAATAACACTCTAAAAGACATGGTTCAAATTCTGATACAGCTTGAAAGTAACTATATGTTAGCATGTCCCACTTCTTCTGGGACAATATTACGCACTCAAAATATAGGAAAAGTAAAGCCTCAAATTTGTACAGTGCACATTTCAACGAAGAATAAATAAGACAAATCGGCACAGGTGCCACTAACGCTAGAATAGCATCAGAAAGAAAAGAAAATGAGCTGAAGAAAGGGGGGACACAGAACAATTAACAATTAGAAAAAAATTAACAATAAGCTTCAGGATCTGCACAATTTGTATCTTGTGTCATGCACTTTAAGAAACTATGTAGTACGAAGAAAGCCTCACAAACACTATAATATTCAGAGACGTTGTTGGAAGTGTTCGCCATTGACGTTAATACAAAGATGACACCGGCGAAGCACAGCTTGTCTGGTAGGCGCAAATCCATGTGGCATATCACTAATGGTCCCAGCAGCGGCATTGATGCGAGCAACAAGGATCTCAGCACTTTCCACGGGGGTGTCATACACAAGCCGTTTCATTTCCCCCCACAAAAATAAATCCACCGGTGTGAGGTCGGGTGACCGAGGTGGCCACGGATGAGGTCCACCCCTGCCAATTCAGTGATCGCCAAAAATGTTGTTGAGTACGACCCTGGTTTCCCGCTCAAAATGTGCGGAGGCACCGTCGTGCTGAAACCAAATACGTTGTCTATCTGCAAGCGGCACGTTTTCTAAAAGTTCTGGCAATACGTCCTGAAGAAACACACGATAATTCCCACCATTTAAGGTAGTAGGCAAAATGTACGGACCTATCAAATGGTCACCTACGATTCCACACCACACATTCACTGCGAACCTGTGTTGATGATGGCGCACAAGTATTGCGTGGGGATTGTCCATATCCCAGATGTGACTGTTGTGGCTATTCAAGATGCCATCTCTAGTAAACATTGACTCATCCGTCCACAACACTGTTGTTGGAAAATCTGGAATGGTATGTGTTTGTTGCAGATACCATTGACAAAAATCCATCCGCTTGAGAAAGTCTGTAGGTAGTATGTGCTGCACCTTCTGCAATTTGTATGGGTGCAAACCCTCTTCCTGAAGAACGCGGAACACATTAGTATGATGGGTTTGTCTCGGCTGAGCAATAGCACGTGTGCTAGTGTCAGGATCGTCCCATATCGCATCCAACACCTCCTCTTCAAACTGCACAGTGCGCACAGTGCGAGGTCTTCCACAATCCCACTTACGAGGTAGTAGCGAGCCAGTTTCACGCAGTCGAGCATCAAGTCGTGCAAAAAGTGTATGTGCTGGTAGCTGCCTATTTGGAAAGCGTTCCTGATACATACGGCGTGCTTGACGGCTGTTTTGGTGTGCCTCCCCGTAGATGAGGTGCACATCGGTGAGCTCGTGGGTAGAGTATTCCTCCATTATCCTGTTCCAGAGCTGATGAACACGGGAGGGGGGAAATTTACGTCCCAGTGACAAATGACAACTATTTCGATTCGCACCCACGTAATGTCACATAGGTGTTCACGCACAAACCCAAAAGGAACACCGAAATACGCACTGAAGGTAGAATACTCCTTGGCGCAATTCAACGACACACACAAGCCAGACTAAACTCAGAACAGCAAAACGAAGGACGTACAAGACAATCAACTGTCGACTAAAAACAGTTGCTGGGTGTATTCACCAACGCTAATACGTCACAGCAGACATATAGGTACACATCCCATGCCTCTAGTGGCGCTTTCTGTATTACATAGCTGAAATCGTTATCAACCTATTCTGACTACATAGCGTCATTTTCAGATATAGTTATTCAAACATCCTATTATGATTATTATGATTATGTTTAGTTTATTATTATTATTATTATTATTATTATTATTATTATTATTATTATTATTATTATTATTATTATTATTATTATTATTATTTGCCTTTGTGGTCGTGCCTTTCATGGTAGCAATTTCACACCAAGCTGTCATTGAGTCGTACGGGACCATTAGAAAGGATGTCTTTTATTCTTTCACTTGTTTGTGGAATGACTTTCCTCGGCAAATCACAACAGATGGTGCTGAAGCTGATGTGGAGTTCTGCATGGAAGTAAGTGTTCCATTCGAAGATTTTTGTGCAAGGTAAAGATGATGGTTTGCCATTGCCTTCAATGGGATGATCATGACTTTCTACAGTTTAACATAGGATCCGAACCACTTGTGTCTCCACCCCGGACTACTTGATTACAAGCAAGAAATATCCCTGTAAATGCCTCGATGCGTTACCTGTCATCGTGCGTGTTTACTCCACTTTCTTCTTTTGCTTATGTTATGGCGTTTAGTATCTCTTTCAACGATAGGGCTAGGCACAGGTGGGACCTACAGTTTAAAGTGGGATCCGAACCACTACTCCGGTTTTGAATCTGAGACCGTGGGTTCCAAGCAGGATTTGAAACTGCGACCACGCGCGCGAAAGCGAGCTCTCAAGCCCTGAGACTACGAGGGAGCATCACTTTCTTTGTATTCATTTCTTTGAGTAGTACCCACTTTCTTTGGCAAGTACTCTTGTCAGCATCCCGATATGCATGTGTGTTTCATTTTGTTATTCTTATTGCACAATTGTAAACAATCAGAGCTTTCAGACTTTTTTTTGGTTTTGTTTCTCATGTCGATTTATTTTCCATTTGTATGGTGTTCAAGCAGTAGTGATACATGTGCCAAATTGGTTCATTTTCCTCTTTGTCCTGGTATGTACACTGTGGGCAAGATACGAATTTCTGGAGGTATTTTCCTATATTTCGAGTACGTCATATTACCCAGAAAACGGAGGGCAAGATACAAGTTTGCTACTTTCACGTTCTATCAGAATTTGGACCATGAATTAAGAGATTTCTTTTCATATGTGTCGAGTGTGGGACAATATCTTAGAAAAGAGGAGACATTGAAACATTCGTGTTCTAGTTACGGTTTACCAGAAAGTGCACCAGACTTAAAAGCAGAGTTTAGAACGTTAGTTTCCTATTATTCCCCACGTGGGACGGTTTCTCAACGGCAGTAGGACATGTTAACATTTTTCCATTAGCTATATGTCGATATCAACATACACATTTGCCACATTTCAATATCGATCATGCGATCCCACTAGTCACATTCCTTTAGTTTCCCCAGTTTCTTTGTGAGTCTCCTTGGCCTCAGTTGTTGCATCCTTATTGGTATGCAACCGTACACATTATATTGCATCGGTTTGAGGGAATATTATTGGTGATTTGGCAATGACTTTCATTTTCTTGTTGTATTCCTTACATTTCCGACTCTTTAAACTCACGTTTATAGAGTATATTTCTGGTCATTTTTCGTTACGTATTTCCACACATGTGAATCACCTTCCTTCATCTGTTACGCTCTACCGACACTCCAGATGTCTTTCTAGAGCATTTGAATACAAATTCACTACACTTAATACTCAGAACGTCACTGTTGGCCAACATCCGTACCTGGTGATTATGCAACCACACACAACGGGCATGAAGTTGTCCGCCATTTTGTATTCGTTCCAGATATCGACTTGATACAAACGAATTATTGTTACCTGGTAGAAATCCTATCAATTCATATCATTTACAGCAATTTTCATTTGGCAGATTATCCGGGAATCCCTACGTTCCTTTAGGGAATCCCTTGCGCGTGCGTGGTAGGATTGTGAAATATGCAAAATTCAATAGAGCTGGTACGACTTCTTCAGTAAATTTTTTACCCGCTCTCTTTACGTTGGATAGTTTCCGAACTATTGGCGTCCGAAAGTCATTTTCCCACGCTTTCGGCACCTTGTAGATCTGAAACTATGTCCGATAGCCGAAAGTTCAAGAGAACTTTTTTTCTTGTCTCATTGGCAGGAATCACCTCCCAAGAGTTGTAACACTTATTTTGCAACACCCGATATATATATAATAGAAAACATGCACCATGGCAAAAAATCTGTCATCACAAATAATGAATACATGTCCTCTATCAGCAAAAAAAATCATTGAAATCGGAGCCGGACAATTGGGTGATGTCCCTTGTGAGATTATAATAGGAATTAAGAAGATAACATTTAAGTATTGGCGCATTGTTTGTGTAGTTAAAACGGGTTTTTTTTGTGTATTTTAAAACCTTTTTTAAGAAAAAAAACTTTATTGTTTGCTGATGCATTTTCATTATAACCACAAGTATCATGTCTAGAAAGTATTGGGGCTTTGGAGGTGAAAATTAAGAATATATTTGTTATTTGAAAATAACATTATGAAACCAAACACACACACACACACAATTTTGTTCGATGACATTGTGGCACTTTTCTGGCTACACCATTATACTCGTACAGTTGTGGTTTGTAGTCAAAACTTGTGACACGTGGTTCTCACAGGTCACTTTTGAAACCAACTTCAGAAAGTTTAGCAGATACGGAAACAAATGATAATATGGTGATGCCAGGTCCGGGCTATACGATGTATGCATTGAAACCTTCCAGCCAAGTTCTCTTAGTTTTTGATGGATCGTAAAAGATGCACGCGGTCAGGCGTTGTCAGCATGATATACGACACACTTTCTGTTGACCATTCCCGGTCATTTCTTTTGAGTTGCTAGGTGCACTCGCTCTAATTGTCAACAATACAGGTCCGAAGCCATCGTTCCACTCGGCGGTAGTAGATCGTGATGTACACAAGCTTTCCAATCCCACCAAGCACACTGCATAACCTGCCTGAGCATCACACAGTGGTACGAAATGCCTAAAACGTGGCCAAAAATGAAAATGAAAGTTGCTATCTGGTTATTTTTAAGTATCAGGTCCGCTACAGTAACAATTGGTCTCCTAAACTTCACTCATGGAAACGGCCAGTCGTTTATACCAGAGCTAGTATTGGAAGTCAAAGTGAACCTACTTTTGTGTATCTCGTAATATCTAGTGCGCGCAAGAAATATAGCTCGAGTTTCATTGTATACTTCATAGTTCATGTAAATAGTTCATTGTATACTTTTCCGATCTATTTAAATCAAAATGGGCGTTGTTCCGGGAGGTATGTAAAGGATTTTAAGACCATATATTATTTATAATACGTTAGTTATTATACATTTATTTTCATTAGTGTTTATATCAAAAAATGTCTGATATTATTTCAAAATGAATTAAAACCTGAGCTCAAAAGTTATATATGACGCCCCATTCCGCTAAATTCTGTATTAGCGAATAATCTATGATCAATTTGCTACAAGAATGTGATAAAAACAGCTGCGTTTTTTTTTTTTTTTTTTTTTTTTTTTTTACGATGCGATTGAATAAAAGGTTGCAGTTAAAGAATATTTAAGTATTTTGTTAATGTTAAACAAAAAGTAAAAACAAAGCTAAAATTATTATAAAATAAGTGAAAATTATGTTTACAAGGTACATGCAAATAAGATAGTGAAAGGCAACAAATAAAAAAGGAGAAAAAATACTTCAGTATGACATAGAAAAGGATATTCGATGTATGCATATTTTAGTTTTCATTATTTTATAATTCATAGAAATATGTACAATAAATTAAATTGAATAATAATAATTTATTGTAAATAATTTAGTAATACAAAAAGTGATTATTTGACAATATTAATTATATTAATTTTAGGTCCAAAAGATGAAATCATCCAATTATATATATATATATATATATATATATATATATATATATATATATATATATATATGTTTTGATAAAGGACCATTTGAAAACCGATCTACAAATCATAATTGAAAATTTGGAACATAACCTCTCTTCGAGGAGTGGTCGTTGTGTTAAAATATTGACGATAGAAAGATAGGCATCGCATCTTTATTTTATAGAATGAGGGACAAATATCAAGAGCCCAATAGAAGGAATTAGCGAGTTTTTGAGTGTTATGTTATTGTTTTGTGTACATCGTAATACTGCTAAGACATCAAGGAAACATAAAGATCGACCATCTTCCTCGGAATTTTTATCTTTGAGGGAATGTTCAAAGCGAAGAACTGAAAAAATTTGCAATAATAATGACGTTAAAACATTTGCTTACGCTAAGCAACCGAGTATTCGCCCTTCCGGAAAATTGAGTGCTTCAGAAGTTGTCAAAGACGTTTTATCTTCAAGTCCACCGAGAGAAGAAAAGTATATGTAAGCTGTGACATCAATGTCTTCACACACGGACGTGTATACCAATGATGAAGTGCTAGTTCTTTTTCTTGATATGGGAATATCAAGAAGAAAATACCTAACGTTGAAAAACAGGGCATTGGTAAAAGGCTTTAAATTGTACCCATATATGTCAATGTATTAATTTGATTCGCCATATTGGATCCGCCATTTTAAAGTTTCCAATTTGGATATCAAGTTCGTGATCAGTGAGGTCAAAAACTACAGCATGCCCATTTTTGTGCACTTTGAAAGAGATTTTGAATTTTGGCCACGTTTTTAGCATTTCGTACCACTGTGCGTCAGTGTGGAGTTTGCTACAAACTGAGGAGCGTCTTCTCGCTTAGATCACAATCATTTTCGCACATTATTGTAGATTATCCACTCTTCATCACTAGTGATCAACCACTTCAGAAATGGTTCGAGTTCGTTACGGATTTCAATAGAAATTCGCAGCTGCAAATTCGATAGATTTATCTTTTATTTATTTATTTATTTTAAGAACAAGTGGCACCCAAATGTCGAGCTTCCTTTTATAGCAACCATTCTCAAAACACTGTTTAACACTGTTTGATGATGGGTGTTAGGTCATTGGCCATGTCATTGCAGCTTACATGTCTGCCTTACGCGACTTTTGACAGAATATCATTCACTCTTGCTGATTGGTCGCTCACTGTGAGAACCATCTTAGACATCGAAATTTCCAGAAAAAGCAACCAAATCATCTTTTGACTCTTGTTTCTGATAACATGTCTTGTACATAAATGGCACAAATTTCTTCACGGACCTGCGCAGTGTTTGCGCCTTTATCGAAGTAAAATTGTAAAATGTCGCACAAGTGTAACTCGCCCTATGCTCCCGCTTCCTCCTTAACAGATGAACAACGCAGCCAGCTTTCGTCTCTTCTAATCATGACGTGAAGGCTTCTACGAATAATCAGTGAATAATCATCAATCAATGAGAGATGTAAGTCAATAGCAGCTCATGGATATGCCATGCACGATGCAGGCAAATACTTGTGCATAGTGTGGTATTGTAATGTAATTTTAAGATATTGTAGCATACCCGTATTTCTCATGTGTCTTTTACTCAGTCTTACCTTTATGTAGTTAATCTTTCGTGGCCCCGCTTTGCGCAATCGCTAACGCTCTCGCCTTCGGTATGAGCGGTATGGAAACACTTGGTAGAAAAAATGTTAAACCTTTTTCAGGCCAGCTATCCTAAAAGAGGTCCTCCTAGCATAATGGTTCCAGGGTTCCTTCCCGATTCATTCCTTCCTCTCCACTTTCCCGAGTAGTGGGATCGCCGAGGGACGTCATTCTCATACGTGACGGCTAACATGGGCATAGACACCGAATCTAATTCCTACCTCTAATCTTATTTAACCATTTACTTCCAAAATGCTGATAGAAGTCAACAAAAATTCGACTTACCATGCATGGGGGAAATAAGGTAGGTTTGAAGTATGCATTATATACCCATGTAGATGGTTATAATTTGATGTATTACTATATAGTTTTTATTTTCCTAGGTTGGAGGAACAATGAGTAGCATCGTGTTGAATCATATGAACCAATATGGGCGTATTTCTGTGTGTGGATCTATCTCTGGATATAATAGTAACCCCGAAGATCTTCCAAAAGGTAATATTTTCTTTGCATTCATAGCATTTTAGAGGTGGCTATTAACAATGATTTATTTTACTCATTATTCATTGTTTTGTAACTTATTTTTGTTTGAACGTAAAAGAGTAACATCCACAAAGATCAACTATAAAGGTTAACCAAGAAAGTTCTGTCACTTTTTGTGGAGGTCTGTCTTCAATTGGCCCTCATACCGTGCGTGAGTTCAGTGCGAGTGGAGATAATTCGAAGTCAGTTGTTGGTGTGGGTATATCCAACATACTACCTGGTTGTGGCAGTTCAGTTGCACCATGAACTTGCGTAATGGCAAAGTAAACATGGGACTCCACAGAACGTCATTAGGGCTGTACGAGTTCAAACTGGGATCAAACGCTGCTGCAGCGGGGCGGAAGATATGCCAGGCCTTTGGGGAGGGTGCCGTGACTACGTGGACAGTGCAACGGTGTTTAACAAGTTTAAGGACGGTGACGAAACACTCGAAGACGCCCACGTCACGGAAGACCAACACATGTACAAAATGAAAATCTTCAGGCAGCAATTGAGACAAACAGTGGCCAGACATGTCAGGAACTGGGGCTACAATTCAGCGTGAGTGGAGAAACCATTCGGCAGCACCTCCACCAACTTGGGAAGCACTACAGGTTGGGTCACGGGTCCCATATGATTTGACTCCAGGCCAGAAGGCAACGCGGGCAGACACCTGTATTTGTTTGCTGTCTCGTCTGAGGAAGGAGCCATTTCTGACTCAGGATGTTGACATGTGATGAGAAGTGGGTCCTGTATGAAGCTCCACGACGCCGTCATCATTGGTTAGCATCCCATAAACCTGTTCCAAAAACCAGAAACCAGCACAGCACCAGAAGAATATCCTCCTGTGTGTTTGGTGGACTGCTCGCGGCTACATGCATCGGGAACTGCTACCAGCTGGTGAGAGCATCAATGCAACTGTGTACTGTCAGCAGTTGAGCCGTGTTCAAGAAAAATTCAAAACTCTGGAGCTGGCACTTCTGAATCGCAAACGGGTCCTCCTGTTACAGGGCAACGCTAAGTCCCACGTAGATAGGATTACCTGGAACACCATTCTACGCCTTGGATGGGAAACACTATTGCATCCACCGTACTCCCCGGACATTGCTCCGTTCGATTATCACCTGTTCCATTCCTTGGACAATCACCTTCGAGGACGCAAGTTCAAATTCCTTGCAGAGGTGCAAAATGCACTTGATACCTTCTTCCCTTCACGGCCCACAAAGTACCGCAATGGGATCCGTGTTCTTCCAGAACGTTGGCAGAAGGTTGCCGATGCTGATGGGGACTATTCTTGATCTTCCAGATTCGTCTTAGTCGACACATTGATGTTCAAAGGTGGTGGGTGAAAAAGCGACAGAACTTTCTTGGTTAAATTTATAATTGGTAGAAAAAGGATGTTTGTCAAAGACATTTTGGTGAATTTTGGAGATGAATCATGTTGCTGTGAGAGAAAACCCATTATGTCAATTTTTAGAAGAATTGAGACTTTGATGCTTCGTCTTTCTGACATTAATGAAACAACAGCGTATTGGAAAATTTGAAAAGCGGGACTTCTGGAATGTTAGGTTTCATGACTGACAAATAAACATTATGTAAATAACAAATAATGCTATTAGGAACAAAAATGCTTTTGAATTCTTAGAATCATTTTTTTAAATAAGGTTTACAGGCAGCAAGATGGGTTATTCTTTGTTTGTTTTGTTAGTTAATATCGTAATGAATAATTCTGAAAACAAAATCTTACAAAAAGAATAAAATACACCAAATAATGTCGTTGCACTGAGCACTCATCTATGATATATAGCATTGGTAACTTAACTCCAGTTTCTTGTAGAAGAATTTAAAGAATATCGAAATTCAGTATTAGAGTTGCATTAGAATTAGAAAGTAATGGAACATTCCACGAAATGTGGACAAAATAATGAAATTTCATAAATACACGAAATTAGAAAAATAAAATATTTTAATCCATGAACGTTCTCCATTATGGGGTTTTATAGAACACACAGGCTGTTGTACACTGCTTGACAAATACTAAGGAACAACTGATTTGTGCCACGTAACATTCTCAGTAACCGACTAATTACAGTCAAATGCAATGCAGAGGGCAAAATTGAGCAGCACATGTTATCTGTATAAAAGACAGTGCACAGTGTATTCAGTCGAAAGTGCATGCAGTGATATGTTTGACATAAATAACGCCATAGGTGGTAGAACTCAGTGTGTCAGTTAAATTCAGTGTGGTGGGGCAATAATTAAGTGCAAAATGGCTTCAAGACAGCATATGAATGCGTACGATCGGGAACGTGCAGTTGGACAGCTAGAAGCTGGTCAAAATGTCGCTACTGTGGTGACAGCAATGGGAGTGTCAAAAAGTGTCATGTTGCGATTGAAGAAGGTGCAGAAAGTGGAAATGCGATGCGAAAGCATCAGGGTGGATTGATTTAAATCAGTCTGATTTAAATCACAATTTAAATCAAGATTTAAATAACTTGATTTTTGAATAAAAATCGTTGATTTTAACCAAATTCCGAGAAAAATTAATTTAAAGTGAAAATAAGTAAAATTTAGTTTCTTTTTGTTATTTCGATTATGGAAGATAATAAGCATAATACAATGAGATTCAAATATATGTACAGCACAGTATAAAAACGAGTGTCATGCAGAGGATGATAGGGAAAATCCCGTTTTGAACGGGTAACAAGGCAATCCCGTTTTCTTCTCTTCGTAACATATGGAATATATTGTAAATCGTTATCTATTTCAACGGAGAAATCATCATCGACATTTAAGACGAAAATTCTTTTGCATGCGCGTCTGTTTGTTTGTTCCCACATAATAGGGGCGTATTTAGAGAGGTCCGATATCCTCCGAAACTTATTATTTTTTATTTTTATTTATTTATTTATTTATTTATTTATTTATTTTTTAGATTTTATAACTTTAGCCGAAATTTATGTATTTTGTGCCTCAAGCTAGTTCCGATTTTTAAACATATGTCCCTGCCAAATATCAGTAACTTGTATGAAAAAAGTGTCATGTTGATAAACGTTGCTGTATTTTTTCCTTAATGCTTAAGAAACAATATTTGAAATTAAAATAGGTTAACGATTGGGATTTAATTCAAAATTCACTCCAATACTTTCACTTAAATGACATAATTAACATTTAATTGTGTCATTTAACATTAACTAATTCCTAATGTTTTTTCTTCAGTTCGCGACTTGGAATTGTACGAGGAGAAAGATTTGATCTAAATAAAAAATCGACTTAAATAAAAAAAAATCAACAGAAAGTTTTATTAAAAAAATCATGATTTTTTTCTACCCTGGAAAGTATGCTGGTGGTCGTCGGAGGAAGGCCACACCTCAAGATGATTGATATGTATCCCTAGTGACTAAAAGGAATGGAGAGCGCACTCTGCGTTAGATAACTGCAGACCGTGCAATCGCTGCCGGAACCATTTTTCTTCGCTTAAATCAGATTGGTTTGTATTCAGGGAAGCCTATTAAATGTATCTCACTTCAACCACATGATCGTCGCGAAAAATTACAGTGGTGTCAGGAATATGTTGATTGTGATCAGCAACAGTGGTCCATAGTGATTTTCTCCGACGAATGCCGTTTCACTGTAACAAGTGATTCTGGCTATTTGACTACCACTTATTATGGAGAGAGCGGGAAACACGTTATACACAACAGAATGTTCATGAACGTGATCACTATAGCCAAGGCGTGATGCCATGGGCAGGCATTATGCACAATGGCAGAACCCCGCTTCATATCTTTGGGCGAAGTAGCCTAACATCGCAGCAATATTGCAGAAAGGGATTCTTCTGAATTATGTTCGTCCTTTTCGGGGTGCGGTATGTCCAGACTTTCTGTTTATGGATGACAATGCGCGCCACATAAAACCGCTGAAGTATCGGACACACTTGAACATGAAGATGGCCTGCTTGCTTTTCGGACCTGAATCCTATTGAGTATACCTGGGATGTCCTTGGCAGACGTGTTTTTCAACGAACTCCCCCTTCTCGAACCTTGCAAGAACTGATAAACGCCTTGCGAGAGAAATGGGGCAATATCCCCAAAGGACTCCTCACTAGTTTAGTGGACAGCATAAATAGCATATGGAAAATGTGCATTGGTGTCTGAAGATGTCATACATCTTACTGAGATACTCCTATATGTGTCCTTCTGACGGGAAGACCCATTTTACGTGGCTGTTTGGACACGCTCCAAAGAGCATCTTTTCTTTTTCTCGTTTTCCTCTTCTTCCATGTGGTGCAATCTGTACCATTTTCCATTAGAATAACTGCACATTGTCTCTGCTGCATATGTACTGCGTTTTCTTTCTTTCCCCAACGTCTATTCTCAGTAATTACGAAAAACGCCACTGTTCTTTAGCATTTGTCAAGCAGTGTAAATTGAAGTCGTGTTCGTCACAATCTGAACGCATAAATTCAATACTGGTGCGGAAGACCTGGGTTCGATTCCCGGCGGGAGCGCATATGGTTCGGATTCCACGTTAATCAGTAGGTCCACGTCTCATACAGCCTCGCTGCTGAACGGGATGTTAAACTCAAAATCAACTCAACTCAATAAATTCAATACTGATGTTGCATTAAGACTCGCGTGCCAGTTAAATAGTAGGTGCATTCTATATATGTTTAAATGACAGTAGAACATATTCAGTTCAATAAGTCTGAATGAAATAGCGCAATAGGCGTTACATTATATAACAAACGTTACACTTCATGAGATAACCTTTAAAATAATTAGAAGAGTTATATTTGGGGCAATCCAAATGAAATCGACCAATTTCCAGGTCAAAGGTTGCTGATAAAAAATTTTATTATTATTATTATTTTTTAAACCTAAGATTGTACCACATTCAGGGAGTTGTAAACGGGTATTCATTTATGTTTTAGCCGCGCAGATTTGTTTGTAGCGGCCATTTTGTATAGGCGAGTGTGCGTATTTTGCACTTTTAAGAGGATTCCGTTAAACACTGTAACTTTTTAGGTTTTAAAGATAATGAGTTCAAACCAAAACCATATGAAAGATAATGGAATGGGCAATATTCTGTGCTCTGTGGACGTTGAGACGTACTTTAGAACATTGATGTTGGAAACCTAAAAATGACCGTTTTCGAATGTATATTTTGAAACGAAATAAATGAGACTCACCTTCAATCTTTTATTTGCGTAGAGACTAGATAATAGACAACGTCCCAAACAAGTTTCAGATTTGATAACCATATACTTGATTTTTTGGATACTTACAACGATATTGTATACATGATCTATAAATTACTTCCATTTTTAATTGTAGCTATTTTGGGCAACGGTGCTTAAAAGTGCACAATATGTTTGAAGAAGAAGAAGAAAAAATGTTAGAATAATATGTTGAGATATATTGATGTTCATGTAATGGTAGTTATTATAACTAGAGATAGTTGAGCTGTTTTTGTGTTGCTATGAGAACAAAAAGATCATTATTCATGGAGTTTTGAGAATAAAAGTTAGTTGTTCCATATATTTGACAAACCTAATTTCCAAGGTATGCAATTGTTAGTTTTTGCAATTAGGTGTATAAATTAAAGAACCGAATCGTATTGACTTACTCGAACTGTGGGCAAATATATGTAACACAAGGGAATCATAAATAACGTTACATATCTTAGATGGTGCTTTCCGCCAAGGAACCTTGAGATTTGTGTGAGTAAAGTAAACTATCTCATAAATAACCGTCAACACGGAGTACACTTTATTAAGAAGTAAAAGGATAATTTATAGAAATATTAAAATGGATTTACCCAGAGTCGAAAGTAATAATGATGAAGTTGGTGATGTTGGAGCACCAGGATCGGATGCAACAACGAATGTGGCTGACATTATAAACCAGCTAGGTTAAATGGATAGCAAATTTGAACAAATTACCCAGCAAATGGATACTAAATTTGAGCAACTGACAACAAACACAACAGATGGATATTAGTTTCAACAAATGCATAGCAAATTTGAACAAATTACGCAGCAAATGAACACTAAACTGGAACGAACAGACTGTAGGATGGAACAAATTTTGCACAGATATACAATTGTACAAAGTTCAGTGGAAGTGGTTGAAACCCAAGTTAATAAGCATAGCAACCAAATTAAAGTATTACTGGAAGAAATAAACACTATCAAGGAAAGGATCATTACCATAAACGATAATCCTGATCAGATCACCAATAGCGACCATAGGCCGAATGAACCCAGATTAGCTGTGGAAGAAAGTGATATAACGGAAAGCTGTACTGAGAGGGATGATAGTGCTTCTAGCACCGGGAAAGAAGAAAGAAGACCGTATTCATCACATCGACAGAAAACCAGATACGTAAAGTCTAATCATTTAAAACAGTCTCATTATCATCACCATTTCAGATTTAGTGAAATATGGTCTATAACGAAATTTAGTGGAAGGTCAGAAGACATACCTGCAAGTGTATTTTTAGAAATGTTCGAAGGAGAATGCGACTTAATTGAGGTAGACAAGTCTAAATTTCTTAAGATTTTACCACACGTTTTACTACTACCCTGTTCTGTTTGGTTCAAAGCGATCAGGGGGAGTTTACGTATTTATTTAGATTTTAAGAACGCACTGCTTTCCAATTGTGAGAATGATTTTATGTTGGCAAACCGAGACGCTTTGATTCGAAACAGACGGTATGATCCCAAAATTGATAAGAATCTTACTTATTTTGTGATCTCAGTTGAAATAATGAGTTGAAATTAATTAATCCATACCAACAGGAATCACGAATCATAGCATCGATCCGGATATTGTTACCTTGTAGTTTGCAGCAAATATTGATTTCTGCACAATGCATTAATTTCAATAATCTAAATATGATAGTACAAAATTTTGAAAATCAATCAATAGTGCAAAGTAACACTAATCGAAACCAAACTAATAACAACCGAAGCCAAGCCAATCATATTCCAATCCGAAATATCAATGTGCATGAAGAATGTAGTCCTAATGTAAGAAATAATGATAGATTTAATGATATCGGTAATAGAACCGAACCCAATTTCAGAAGAAATAGAAATAGTAATCGTACATTTAGAAATCAGGTAAACAGTACATCTAATTTTTCTCGAAATGGATTTTGTAACAATTTCATAGGTGACAGAAATTCTCAAAATGGAAACCAAAGATCTGGAGGAATCCATAATATACAGAACGGTACTCAAGATTGCGCTACTCAATGCAACTTAACCAAATCATTTGGTAATGGCAATTTAAACTAGATGTGGCTGATGTGGAACGAGTTAAAGCCACGTCAGCAACTTATTCGCAAGAGTGTTTTTCTGTAAATGAAACTAACCTTAAGACTTTGGATTTTAGTGATAATTACCAATATATTCCCATTAGTAATTGTCATTGGATGTTTGATGATGAGATAGAAGATGTATGTACGCCCTATAATGATTTTGTTTTCTTGAAAACATTTAGTACAGCCAGAATACTTGCAAAAATTAATTATATTCCCCTTCAAGCTTTGAATGATACTGGAGCCAGTATCACTACTATCATATTCCTTTTGGCGTGAACTTACAAAAGACTATTCCAACCCTAGATTGCAGAAAATAGATAATTTAATTTTGGTTGATTATACAGGTAAACATAAGAAAAGTGTTATGGGAAAAACACAAATAATAATTTCAATACAGGATTACGAAATTTCAATTCCCATTTTGGTTATTAATGAACTAAACGAAAATGTACTGATAGGTCTAGATTTTCTCACGCAATTACGTGCGGTTTTAGATTTTGAAAATAAAACATTCTCAATACATACCCTTCACGACAAAATTGTTCAAAATTTAATTCCTGTTAGTGACAACTTTGCGTGGCAGTATGAACCCTTTATAAATAATATTCTTAATGTAAGTGAATGTAATAGTAAAGGAAAAGATTGTAGATTATGGAAGTGAAAAGCCTACTACAGACAACGGTGATCATTCATTTCATAAGTGTGTGGATGAAATTATAAACACCGTAAAGAATACTGATGAAAATTTTGTAGTACAATTCAGGGATATTTTCTATAAACATAGAAAAGTATTTTCACAGAGACCGGGATTATGTAAAAATTTCATGTACGATATTGAAATTGATACAGAAAATCCAATTATAACAAGTCCTTACATTATACCTTATAGATTTAGGGAGAACATAAGAAAACAAATTACAGAGATGTTGCAAGACGGGATAAGTCCTTCACAGTGTTCATTTAAATCCATTGCATGTAGTGCCTAAAAAGGACGGTAAACGACTGAGAATAGTATTAGATCTAAGAAAATTGAATAAACACATACAATTAACACAAGTAAGATATCCCCCGGTTTAAGAAATCCTTAGTTCATTACAAGGAAATACCATATTTGGAAATCTGGACCTGGTGATGGCGTATAATCAGATCTTGTTAGGAAAAAGTTCAAAACCCTTTCCAGTTTTTCGTTTGAAGAGCAGTTATATGAATATAATCGAGTGGTTTCTGGTTTAATTAATGGTAGTGCTGCCTTAGCATCATGTTTAGATAAAGTGATAGGACGATCTTCGTGCAAATGTGATTTTCTATGCTGATGATATTTTAATTATGGGGAATACTTCTAAAGACTATTTGGAAAACTTGGATTTGGTTTCGGAACGTTTGGAAAAAGCAGGCTTAACCGTTAATATAGAACATTCCAAATTTTTCAGGGAGTCTATTGAGTTTTTGGGTTATTCTATAGACACTCAAGGAATGTGTTTTAGTGAATCCAAGATACAAGCTATAAGAGATTTGCCCGTTCCCACTAACTTAAAAGAAACACGTCAAGTACTGGGATTGTTCAATTGGTTTAGAAAATCAATACCTAGATTTGCAGAAATTGCTCAACCTCTATTCTCTATAATCAAAAAGGGAATCCCGTGGCAATGGGGTACTTTACAAGAACAGTTTTAACAAATTAAAAAATATTATTATGGAAAATATTCATCTAAATCATCCTAGATATGATCGTCCTTTTTATGTGCAATGTGATGGTTCGTTATTCGGAATTTCTAGTATATTATGGCAACCTAATCCAACCACAGATAAACCAGCTGTTATTCCTGTGTTACTCGAACATTGAAGAACGCAGAAAAGGGATATACCACCACAGAAATCGAATTATTCGCTGTACGTTTTGCACTTCAAACGTTTGCTCCGTACATCAGTGGTTGCCATTCAATAGTCTTAACAGATCATAATTCTTTGCGTCATCTTAAAAAGTACAAGGATACAATAGTCGTTTGTTAAGATGGTCTTTAGAACTTCAATTTTTCGATTTCGAAGTACAGCACATTAAAGGAGCCAATAACGTCCCAGTGGATACTTTATCTAGGTTATTTTCGGATAATAATCATCGAATGTTGTCCATAAACGTTTTTAAAACCTTACAAGAGGAAATAGCTAAGATATCCATAGAAGAATTGAAAGAGCAACAAAGGAAGTATGAGTGTTATGCTAAAATCATACATCATTTAACATCTTGCCCTAAGGACTGTGATTGTCCTCGCAATTGGGATACAATATTCGGACCCAAGAGGAACGGGAATGGGGAACGGCGGAAACTTCATAACGAGGAACTACATAATTTATATGGTCTACCCAACATTGTTAGGGTCGTCAAGTCTAGGAGGCTTAGGTGGGCGGGTCATGTAGCTAGAATGGAAGAAAGTAGAAACGCTTTCAAAGTCTTGACTGGAAGACCAATCGGAAAACGACCATTAGGAAGACCTAGGTGCAGATGGGAGGACAATATTAAGATAAATTTCGCAGAGATAGAAATACAAAGTAAAAACTGGATGCAGTTAGCTAAGGATAAAAATCAGTGGAGAGCTTTTGTGAACGCGGCATTGAACCTCCGGGTTCCATAGGCCATAGAGTTAGTTAGTTAGTTAGTTATTGGGATACAATATATCAAGTGTCTAACGACGTATTATTGATTAAAGATTTCAAATATAAAAACAAATAAAATTTGTATTCCACCAATATTAGTGCCTCGTATATTAAAAGCGTATAATGATGATTTTGGCCATTTCGGATATTTAAAGGTGTGCTTATTAATTAGTAAATCCTTTTATTGGAAATCACTACGAACACAGATCAAAAGCTATATCAATGATTGTGATGAATGTATGAAAATTAAACATAACTATCAAGCTATATATAAATCTATGATGTCAATCCTTCCTGAAAGACCTCATTCCTTTATTTCTGTGGATTTATATGGACCTCTTCCTCGAACATCTACAGGTAAAACTTTTCTTTTCACCGTTATGGATATCTTTGCGAGATATCTAGTCGCATATCCTCTACGAAGAGCAACTTCGTCTGCAATTGTGCATCGAATTTTGAACGTATATATACCGCATTGTGGCCCAATTGAGCATATCCTCTGTGATAATGGTGGACAGTTTCGCAGCAATGTATTTATCCGTGCGATGATTAATGCCAACATTAATGTGCATTTTGTTACACCGTATCATCCAAATAGTTCTGTTGTTGAAAATGTACATCGAAATCTCGGTATGCTATGTAGACAGTGTTGTCGAAACAAACATACTGACTGAATTAAATATGTTACAGAAATAACATATTTTTTAAATTATTCAGTTTCGGATACCTTTGGTGTTGCTCCGGTGAATATTCATAATGAAACAGACTCTATAAAGCCAATAGAGCAACATTTTAATATTAAACTTAATGAAGATGATGAAATGGATTATTCGCATCTTGTTAGTATGGTACATCTTCGTAGAGCGCAAAAATTTCGTTTGCGAAATGAGAAAATAGAACATCGACAAACAGCTAAATCTAGAATTCAGATAAATGATAGTTTTTGTGAAGTTGCATCCACAAAGTGAAGCGTCATTAAAAAGAATTTATAAGTTTTGCGATTTATACGCAGGACCTTATTTGTGTACTAAACAAATCAACCCTAAAGTTTTTTAATTAATGGACGTAAAGACTAATGGATGTATTATAATTTATATTTGTGAGGGCTATTCGGAAAATAAGGTAACAAGTATGTAAGATATGTAACGGTCCAGGATTCTTTCTTCAATTGTAATCGATTTAAGAAGTCCTCGTCGGGAGCCATATATACAACGAAATTGTATATCTGATCTATAAATTACTTCCATTTTTAATTGTAGCTATCTTGGGCAACGGTGTTTAAAAGTGCACAATATGTTATGATGAAGAAGAAAAAATGTAAAAAAAAAAATATATTGAGATAGATTGATGTTCATGTAATGGTAGTTATTATAACTAGAGATAGTTGAGCTGTTTTCGTGTTGCTGTGACAAAAAGATTATTATTCATGGAGTTTTGAGAGTAAAAGTTAGTTGTTCTATATATTTGACGAATCTAATTTCCAAGGTATGCAATTGTTACTTTTTGCAATTAAGTGTATAAATTAAAGTACTGAATTGTGTTGACTTCCTCGAACTGTGGGCAAATATATGTAACACAACGGAATCATAAATAACGTTACAAGCTTCTAAACATTGCGAATTTTCGAAAATCGTGTATTTTCACCATCAAATATCTCTGGAAGGACGCAAGTGAAAAATCTCAAATTTGCACAAAATAGACTATAGTTGTGCAGTAACACTTGAGTAAAATTGCATCACTGAGACTTGAGTAGCTTCTGAGTTATAAGTTGTTGCAATGATGTGAAATTCGAAATTTTAACAACTGAACAGATGTTCAGGTTTTGCGTTGGTACTATCTGAGGCATACAATTTATCTAGATTTCATCAGAAGAAGTGTAGTCAAACAGCAAGAAATTCAAGATTTGCTACTTGTAAAAGAATTATCAATACCAGGTCATATCATAGATTTGTACGTCTGACGCAAACACAAATCAGATGTTATGAATTGTCACAACCAGATAAATTTACTGATTGCATTGCTTCAATACTTCCAGAACATAGCATGTTGTCATTTGCACCTAATGATACCGTAGTCTTTATTTACAACAAGAAATGGCGGATTGGGAGAATTGAAGACATCAGTCAGGATGATCTTTGTGTTCACTTTTTCCATCCTCATGGCCCAAGAACCTCTTTTAAACTACCTACGAATGACAAGGTGTGGGTGCCAATCATTAAGGTTCTGCAGAAACTCACACCCACAGAGTTCAGAATTCCTACAGGTCGTACTTTCAATATCAGTGCCAAGCCCTGTACACAAGTTAGTCAACTCTTTACCTCACTGATGTCTTAACAGCAGCGCTATAGGCAGAAAAGAAATAACAGACGCGGTTTTTGTTTGTTTGTTTGTTTGTTTGTTTGTACAAGATATGATTCATAAATTGTGTATATTTTACCAATTTTACATTACTGTCGTGTTATTTTGACTTTTGCTACAAAGTTTATATCCACGTCTCATATCGCTTCATTATATAAGTCCCAACTCAGAAACCACTCAAGTCTCAGTAATGCAATTTTATCCATTTGTTACTGCACAACTATAGTCTATTTTGTGCAAATTTCAGATTTTTCACTTGCGTCCTTCCAGAGATATTTGGTGGTGAAAATACACTATTTTTGAAAATTCGCAATGTTTAAAAATTTCCAAAAAATCAAGTATATGGTGGTTCTCAAATCTGAAACTTGTTTGGAACGTTGTCTATTATCTAGTCTCTATGTAGACAAAAAATTGAAGGTGAGTCTCATTTATTTCGTTTCAAAATGTACATTTCAAAACGGATATTTTTAGGTTTCCAACATCAATGTTTAGAGCTTTTTCCCTGACGTTCTAAAGTACGTCTCAATGTCCGCGGAACACAAAATTGTCCGTTCCATTATCTTTCATATGGTTTTGGTTTGAACTCATTGTCTTCAAAACTAAAAAGTTACAGCGTTAAACGGAATCCTCTGAAAAGTTCAAAATACGCTCAGACGCCTATACAAAATGGCCGCTACGACAAAACCTACGCGGCTAAAAAGTAGATGAATACCCATTTTCAACTCCCAGTATATGGTACAAACTTATGTAAAATACTAAATTTTGTCAGCAACTATCATAGGTCGATTTCATTTGGATTGGCCCACTTGTAAAAGATCTATCCTTTGAAATACATTTTTGCGTAAGCAAGCGATCGAGAAGGAGTAGACGTGTAAAAGCCTTCACGAGTAGAAACCTTGTCTTTGCTGCGTCGAGCGCTAGGTACGAGCCTACATAATGAAGACAGAACCTTGGTAGGTGGTAGAATAATGAGGCGCTTGTTGCAGAATCAGAAAAAAAAAAAAATCAGTAAGAACTTTAGGGATTTGAAGAATATGAGATGAAAGTAAATATTAGAAACGCAAAAGTCATGGTGATTGGAACGAAGTGGTCGGTGTCAAATATAATAGTATGAGGGGAGAAAATGAAAGAGATGACTAGTTTCTGATACCTGAGTAGTAGTATTAGTGATGATATGAAGTGTGAACGTGAAATAAAAGCAAGGATAGAAATGGCGAAAGAAGCCTTTAAGTGGAAGGAAATACTTATGTGGAACATTAACTAAAGAGTTGAGAAAAAGACACATAAAGTGCTGCAAAAATATTTTTTATTTTAAAAAAGAAAAGACTGGAAGTTTTCGAAATGTGGATGTGGAGAAGAATGAAGAGAATTATCTGAGTCGAGCTTGAAACGAATGAGAGGGTGTTAGAAATGGTGGAGGAGAAAAGAACAATATTTTATATTGAGGAGAAGAAGAAGAGAAACTGGTTGAGACATTGCCTAAGAAGAAACTGTATCATGATGGATGTGCTAGAGTGCATGGTGGCAGGAAAGAGAGGGAGAGAGCGAAGAGGGCTACAATTAATGGACAATATTAAAACAGATTAAAACAGGAAAGTAATACGTCAAAACGAAGAGATTAGGTGAAGAGCATGCAGATAGAAGCTTCTCAGTTGCGGCAAGTGACCTGCCAATAATACCAGAATACCTATGATGTTGATTGGGGGGGGGGGATGGGAGAGTGGTGAAAAGAGGTCAGAGAAATGTTTAAATGTATAAATGTATTTTTATAATAATAGTATGCATATTAAAATATGTTTATTTAGTGCCACAAAATGATGTTTCAAGTTAAGTTTTGTAGCTGATATTGAAACTAGCACTGATAAGTTTAATACTTTTTTTTTCTATCCAGACCTCTAAGTTTAATGACAAGGAAGAAATGTAAACAAATAAAGATACATGTATCTAATCTTAATGAGATTCAAATTACGTAGGAAATAAAAATCAAGTATTTTAAAGCGACTTGGTTGTTTGCTAAAGGTAAAAGTTTTTGCATATAAAAAAAAAACGCATTTAGAAAAAGAAAGGATCCTGCATCCTGCTGTAAAGAGAAGAGTCTTGTACAAGAGCAAATAAAAACAAAAATAAAAGAATGTAGCAATATGATCATAACAGGGTTGCAAAAATCTTTTGGGAGAAATTCATCACATTTATTCATGTAAATTCCTTTATTCCAATGTGTTTAAACTGTAGTTGTTCTAAAATCTGAGTGGTAGTTTCTTACTTTTTTTTATTTAGTTTTGTTTTACTGTAAAAAAATATAATAATAATAATAATAATAATAATAATAATAATAATAATAATAATAATAATAATAATAATCATCTGTGGTGAGGAATTTTTCTTTTCGTGATTTTAATTTATACTTTGTTATGCTATTTCTGTTCACATTTTGCAATAAATGTTAATACTATTCATGGTATCTAAGGGACATTAGTTCTTTTACTTGACTTTCTTCTAAACGGACGAAAGGAAAGCATCTTGGTTAAATAATCTCTAACAATTAACAGGCAAAATTATTGCCAATTTCATTTAAATCTTTATATCATGATGTAAATCTTCACTACCACTAAAAACAACCCAAATAGAATATTTTTCTTATGAAAATTTTGTATGTAATTTGAAATTAAAAGAACACATCAGGAATTCCAAATATACAGCATAACAAAGCATTTATTTAGGCATAAACATAATATAGTATATATTATACACATAGTTTACTTCAATGAGCATCGCAGATAGGAGTACTTTTGAATCACTACGCTCGTACTAAAGAATGTTCAGCTCTTAATACGGACAAAGGAATTTCGGACAAAGATTGAGATATAGTTGTTTAGTCATTTTTTAACAACCAGTTAAATGAATTATAGTTGTGAGTGTGTCAGTGATGAGTAAAATTCTTTCTCTTAGTTGTTAAGTTAGGCATGGGCAAAGATGCAGGTCTATGTTTAGAAATTACTGCCAATTTATTCGTAAATGATATCGAATTAAGAGTGTCTTAATAAATTCATATTAATGTAGTTACACTTGTCACTATAGGGTATATAAAAGTGTGGTATTGTAAAGACTAAGAAAGGACGGAAGACTGCGTTTAGACTCTTAGTTTAGAAGATTTCTATATTTCCCAAAAGAAAAAAGTTCAGTGTTGAATTATGTTAAATTATTGTATGCACCGCTTACAGCGCTATATTGCCTCACCTCTGGTTGTACTAATGACGATTAATTTCAACTATAAATCAGCATGCATCAAGCGCATCTTGATTTTTTACATGAATCAAAGATAAAAATAATTTTCTTTGCATAAAAGTCCCATGATAAAGCTACGGGGTTTAAATTTTAAAATAAGTTTTAATGGCAGAATCACTTGGTTTTTCAATATGTATGAGCATAGATCTGAATCTATGAAAAATAATACTACTTCCTTTTTCTCTTTCCCGTGACTCTCGAAAGTGAAGTTATCAAAATTGCAACATATGTGTCAGGCATTTACATTATATTACACATGTTAAAAGAAAGAAAAAAAAAATTGCATGAAGTTGAACCATTTAATTCCCTGTATACGAAGCATTAACGATTCGCCGAACACCCCCTCAGGATTCACAATTGATATACAGTTCATAAACTGAGACTTGCTTGTCAGTCCTTTTTCTCTGATTTTATCAGCCTATTTAATCAGCTTCAATATCCTGTAGTTTGCAAGCAAGCCAGTAGAATAACTATGCATTTCCTTATTCAGTTTCATCTATTGCAGCTCCTATGGTACAACCTTCCATGGTATTTAAAGAATTGAAGATGGAAGGATTTATTGTGCATAGATGGACGAATCGCTGGGAAGAAGGTATCCAGCAAAATCTAAAATGGATCAAAGAGGTATGTAATTTTTATGTAAGTTTTTAAAAATATATTTACAAGGGATACATAGTTTTAGAAAGACTCTGTGCTATATAGGTTCGTAATGTAAAGCGAAGACAATCTAAATTCCTTGTAGAAGAGGGATTTTTCAATTTGTTTACTCGGGTATATGTAAAGAAAGAATTTGAACTTTCAAAACAAAATCATACAACTTTCGAAGTTCTTCGCCTCCCCCCTCCCTCCCGTCATATGAAAAGAATAGAATAAATAGGAAAAGTAACTTACCTTGTGCTTCCGCGTTTATTACTTTAATTGAATATTTCTTTCCTTGGTATCACCGGATCCTTACTTTTACATCTTCTATCGTAAATATTTGTTTTAAAGAACAATTAGTACGTAGTATTCCGTAACTTAATGGATTGAAATAGTGTGAGGTCACATCCTTCTCGTTGCTATGATAAATCGCAGTTTTATTTTCTAAATAACACTGGCTAAAGACCTAAAAGCAAAGAGAAATTATTGATGTGTTAATTTCAATACTGCAAACATTATAGAGTAAAAGAAATACTTGTATTTAAAAATCAATGGATGAAACTTCGAAAAATAGGAAAAGCAAATAGGTAAATAATATGTTAAAATACAGACAAGCGTTAAAAGGGAAATAAGTGAATTCACAGACCCTGTGAAATGTTTCTCCTGATGTCAGATTTTGTGTGTTAATACATTTTGACGTTTATAATAAAATAGGCGGTTTACACAATTTCACCGTTAAGAAGATTAGCTGTTTTATGAAGAAATCTAAATAGAATCTCAACAGGTGTTTTCTGAGGATATTTACATCACTTCGAAAGTGGATGTAGACAAATTGCTTCCTCTTGGAATATTTCCCATTTACAAGCTTTGCTTTAGTAGATTTGAATCCGATTAAAACTACTCGCTGAGCAAAACGATACGTGTATTGTAAACATTAATAACGTGTAACAGTTTCGCCAACTATTCACTTGGCTTCATCAGACACTATCTAGTGTCTGATGAAACTAAGCGGATAGTTGGCGAAACTGTTACACGTTATTAATTTTTACAATACGCGTATTGTTTTGCTCAGCGAGTAGTTTTAATCAGATTCCTCTTGGAGTTAAATCGTCAATTGAAAATTATTTCGCCACTTCATACCCAATGCCAACAAAAAGTGCAGAATTAGCTTTCAGAAGAAATTCTCATTGACGAACGACACAAGCCAAAGTAAGAGTTCAACCACCTAAGTTCTAGAATTCACAGTTTGTAAAGTGGTAAATCTGCCAGTGGAATTAGTGTTTACAGCAACCAAAAAGTGAATTGAGAGCCAACCACATAGAGCAATAAATTAAAAGACATATTATTGAAGTATACATAAATTATTAATGTGAATAGTATTTTCGTATAAACAGTTAGTTGATTTGTAAATAAAGAAACAGTTGTTAAGGGTAACGATAAACAAAGTTAAGTCACGGAATATCTCACTACTTGCATTTTAAAAGAAAACAAAAATTATTATAGGAGATGTAAAAGTAAAAATCTGGTGACACAGTAATAAAATGGTGCTAATAACGTTTCTAAAGAGGAAAGAAATATTCAATTGAAGTAATAAACGGAGAAGCATAAAGTAAAAACACTCTTCTTATAAAATGTGCCCTTAGCTTATATAACGAGATAAAAGATGATTTTTTTTTTTTTTTTTTTTTTTTTTTTTTTTAATTTAAGCCCAGTGTTAAAATAAAATTATATCTTGTCTAAAGAACTTTTTGCGTAACACCTCGCAAGCCTTCCAAATTTACCGAATAAATCTTGCTTTCAACTTTTGTCCAATTCACATAAGTCCCAATTTAATCTTGGATTTTTTGTTCTATTATAGAAGATATCCGTTACTTTCTTTGTAGTACTATTATTTGATTTTTCCAAAACTTGAATTTATTTCATGCAAAGCACAGTTTTTCAAATTCTGGAACAAATTCCAGAGTGAGAAATTCATTTCTAATGTCTTTATGTCCTCCCAAAGTCTAATGGCAATCTTTCTGTTTGTATTCCTAACATAGAACTCATTACACAAGCGAAAGACTTGGAAAATTCCACTTCTATAAGGTTATATGCGTTTCCACATTCCTGCTTATTTCACAGTTGCTTAATCCGACGTTGGCTTCAGAAATAATATTTATCCTCTCTTTTCAGGGTCAATTAAAATACAAAGAGACCGTAACCAATGGTTTCGAAAACATGCCAAAAGCCTTTATTGGGATGTTAAGAGGGGAGAACACCGGAAAAGCCGTTGTTCAAGTATAAAACTGAGCGGTGAGTATTTGTATTGAAGTGAACTGTAAATAATAGTTCTAATGAACACAATAGTGAAATTGAATAAATGACTACAGAAATACAGCATTTAATATATTAACTTAGGTTTGGATTTTCTGACTCGTATGCCGAACTCCAATGTTTCGTCGGTACAAATGATACAAGCATTCCGTCAAACTTCCTCCGCCGCCACCACAACCACCATCATCGTCGTCGTCGTCATTATTATTATTATTATTATTATTATTATTATTATTATCTGCTATTTGAATAGACCTGTTCTAGCAGAAACTGGTGTTATTTTTGCAGAAAAATTTGTGCTTGGAGAATGTCATGAAATTTTAAAAAAATTATTGGCAACATCAATATTCAGTGGTCAAACTAAGCTGCGTTCTCATTGCATTTATGAATCACTAATATAGTAGTAAAGTCCATGCAGAGATCAATAACCAGGCTGCCTTTATTTCCACAAAGATAAATATTCGATTACATATTTCAAAATAATTATGTGCTTGCTTGAGCACTTGCTTGTGTGTTGTTAGTATATAGCTACGTCCGGGCTAGCCAATGATGCATGCAAATTGTTATCTGTAATTTGAACTGTTTACTTGTACTCTTCATGTTTCCTTCTCAAAGGAAATCATCATATTGTATATATATATATAATGTTGAAATCTTACAATAAGGCGAACAGAGCTTGATATACAAGATATTTATTTATTTCAATGCCCTTGACAGAGCAATATTCTCCACATTTATCAAATAGCAAATAACGGGTATACATATGATAAATTACAATACAAAGAAATAATATTAGAAATACAAATAAAAATACTACAAATGATGTATGAATACATGAAAAATTGATAAGGTAATAATGAAGATACAAGAATGACTTCAAATTTAATACAAGACTACTATAAACAATTTAATACAAAGATATAAGACTATTGGAGTGTGCAAAACACGTGATTATACATAAATACTTCAAATTGAGACTTACATCTAAAAAATAATTGTACAAATAATCTGAATCAAATACTGTCATACTTGTAATAACCGGGAATTATAGATACGTATTGAACATAAGGGAAAGAAAAATGAATGGTTATCCCGTTAACAATTAGCTGATTGTGAGTATTATACAATCTAATTGCTGGAGAGTGTTAATGTTGAACAGTATTTGATTAGCTTATAAAAAATGGTGTGTGTGTGTCTGTGACGTTAAACGCACATATTTTACATTTAGTTTGATACATTGCATAAAGTTTTGAGCATCAACAAAATACATAGGTAATTAGTAATTCTATACAATATAATATTTTGCGCAGACAATCTACGAGTAACTAACAGGAATAGAAAATTTCCGCAGCATAGCAGAATACAATATGCTATTTACTTTTGCTGATCTATTGTATTTGTTAAAATACAAATAGCAAAGAAATTTATATTAAATACGCTCTATGTCATCAATGTGAATTTGAAATTAAAGACACCAGATTTCACAAGCATATACTAATTTATTACGTAAAATTGATAATATAACATTTTGATTGTAGAAATATCAGTCATAGGATTAATTGTTGTTCTTACAATAAAACCAAGGTGTTTATACGATTCGTAAATCAGTATTTCAAATGGAAATTAAATGTTAATTTAGTATCAAATGTAATACCTAAATCGACAAGATCGTTCTTATCCAGCTGAGTTCTATTGATACAATATTCATATTTTATGAACCAATTTTCTTCGTAAAAGTTCTAACAGGGGTGAATGTTATTGTAGTAGGTATACCTTATATACATGATCTAGCCAATTTCTCTTGTGTAAATGATGAAATATGTAGAGTAAATAACAAACTCAGGAAGTGGGTGAAGCTATACCCAAACTGTACATTTGTTGACGTTGATGTAGAGAGATCTTGCTTCACAAGACATGGGCTTCACCTAAATAAAATAGGTAAAGAAAAAATGGCAAAAACACTAGCAGACATGATACAAAATAAAACCAAATTGCAACCAATTCCTCTGCCATGGCATGAAATTAATTCCCCAATCATCTCTGATGGTCAGACCAATATGCCAGTAATGACCGATACAAATATCCAGGTATCAGCAATAAGTAACGATTCAAGTGCAAATGTAAAAAGTAAAGATTCAAGTGCAAAGGTTGTAACCGACCCAAATGCAAACTTTGGGAAGGGAGAAAAACAACAGAAACCAATGAGAAACAAAAAGCTTCCAAAAAACTTATCAGATGATTTTTTAGTGATGATAAGCACAAACAAAACGAACCAAACATAATTCCAATAAAGGTATATCACCAAAATGTGCAGGGGTGGAACACTCAAAAAAGGCTTATGTTAGAAATAGCGATGCTAGATGATTTACGTGATGTAGGAAACATAAAACCCGGTACAGATATCAATACAGTGAAACACTGTAAAGTAAATCAGCTTAAAGTATTCCATCACAATGTGCAGGGTCTTGGCAATAAGCTGGACTTTATGGATGTGTTAGTTGAGACAGTGTTGTCAACTGCACATGTTATTTGCATCACGGAGCATTGGTTAAGCTGTACTGATATTAAATCTGTAAAATTAAAAGGTTTTGATTTGGCAAGTCATTATTCAAGAGTTAACTTGATTCATGGAGGAGTTTGTATATTCGTTCATAATAAATTAAATGCTGATGAAGTTGATGTATCGATGTTCAATCTGGAACTTCACTTTGAAGTAGTTGCAATAAGTCTCGCTCATCAAGTGTGTATATGTAGTATTTATAGATCTAATTCGGGTAACTTACGGGTATTTTTTAGAAATCTTGAACTTCTTCTTGACCATCTGTGCAAAAGATACAATATTATCATTTTGTGTGGTGACATAAATATAAATTGGATGGTTAACACTAAAGTTAAAACTGATTTACAAAACCTATTAACTTCATTTAATCTCAAAGCTATTGTTAAAACGCCTACCAGATTTGGAAAATCAGCACTTGATCAAGTAATAGTAAGCAGA
Source organism: Thermobia domestica (assembly GCF_964235325.1). Taxonomy (NCBI): domain Eukaryota; kingdom Metazoa; phylum Arthropoda; class Insecta; order Zygentoma; family Lepismatidae; genus Thermobia; species Thermobia domestica. Next base: position 230,544,346 of record NC_137457.1, on the reverse strand, counting down.
GAGTGTCATAACCACAAACTTGAAATATTCAACCCAGGATATTCAGATCATGATGCGCAATTAGTTAGCTTATCGCTTCCATCAACTAACTTACCAGTGTTGCAAAATACTACCAGAATTGAAAAAAGGTTATTTTCACCGAGTAACATTAGTTACTTTTGTTATTTGTTGGCTCTTGAGCCATGGGATGGAATCTATTCAGCTTCCACTATGGACGAAAAATTTAACTCCTTCTTAGATGTATACTTGCACTGTTTTAATGTAGCTTTTCCTCTCATGCCAATTAGTAAATGTAATAAAATTAAGAAGAGTTGGATTACAACTGGTATTCGTAATTCCAAACGAAATTTAATTAAGTATGCTAAACTGCTTAATGATACAAATGTTTCTGATGTATTCAGAAATTACGTTAAAAAATATAAGATAACATATAAGAAAGTTATTAAGACAGCAAAGCAAATGCATAATTCGAAAATGATTAATAACTCCAGAAATAAAATTAAAACTATGTGGAATATTATTCACCAGTCGGTAGGACTACATACAAAGAAGGGTAATATTGCAAATTTGAATCACGTCATTTTTGACAATAAAAGAATTACAAACCCTGCTGAAATTGCAAATAAATTTAATAATTATTTTATAACTTCTCCTCAGGTAGCTCTTGGTGCTCTATCCCACCAAGCTGGTACAAGTGGTTCTTCAAATATGCCTTCTTATCCAAAATGTATTTTTGTTACCCCGGTAACTATTGATGAAATATTAGCAATTATAGGAAAGATGAGAAATAGCAGTTCTGCAGGTCTTGATGAAGTACCGTCCACTATTATAAAACAATCTGCTTCGATAATTGCTCCTCACCTGACTCATGTAATAAATTTTTCCCTTCAATCAGGCATTTTCCCACAACGGTTAAAAGTGGCTAAAGTGATTCCCTTGTTCAAAAAAGGCAGTCGTTACGATATTAAGAATTATCGCCCTATCTCAGTTTTATCTGTATTTTCAAAAATTTTTGAGACGGTAATGTCAAATAGGATAAGGAATTACTTACGTTCCAATAATCTAATATCATTATCTCAACATGGGTTTTTAAGTGGCAAATCTACTGATTCTGCAATTTTCGATTTTCTTAGTACTGTTATGCATGCAATAAATAATAAAAAATGGGCAATTGGACTCTTTGTTGATCTTACTAAAGCATTTGACACTGTAAATCATGATCTCTTACTCAAAAAATTAAGCTTTTATGGTATAAGAGGAACTGCCAATAAATGGATCGAGTCTTACTTGAAGGATAGGTATCAGATAGTTCAAATTACGAACGAAAAAAATGGCGAAATGCATAAGTTTAGTAGTTATAAAGGTACAATACTAACTGGTGTACCTCAAGGATCAGTGCTTGGTCCATTGCTCTTTCTTATTTACATCAATGATTTGACACATGAAATGTTGCCTAATAAATGTGTTTTATTTGCTGATGACACCAATGTTATTATTACAGGTAACTCACGACATGATATTGAATATAATCTAAACACTGCGTTTTCACGATTAAGTAACTGGTTAAGTAACAATAAGTTAGTTCTAAACAATGATAAAACTTCCTTGCTAAATTTTTATTATCCTCTTCAAAATAAATTTATTCCTTACGTAATGGTAAATAACAAAAAAGTCGACTTTTCTATTTCAACTAAATTTCTTGGTGTCACCATAAGTTCGAAACTAACTTGGAATGAGCATATTTCTCAACTCAACAAAAAATTAAGTAGTATTTGTTTCGGCCTCCGTAGACTAAGAGGTAATGTCACAACAGAGGCCTTAGTTTCGGTGTACTATGCAAAATTCCATTCTTTAATAACTTACGGTATTATTTTTTGGGGTCATTCTACTGAATGTACTAGCACGTTTCGCTTACAAAAGAAAGCACTAAGGGTTGTGTTTGGATTGTCACCAAAATCTTCTTGCAAGCCCATCTTTCGAGGACAAAAAATATTACCATTACCTTGTGCGTATCTATATAAAGTTATCTTGTTTACCGTAAGTAACAAACACTTATTTATAGAAAACAGTAACGTCCATAAATACAATACTCGATTCGTTAATAATTTGCATGTTATCCCCCAAAATTTCTCGTTTTTTCAAAAAAGCGTATATATTAACTGTACAAAAATTTTCAATAAGTTACCTGACTTTCTAAAACAAAACAAATCATATTCTATGTTTAAATCGGATCTTCATGAGTTCTTAGTAGATAAATGTTACTACTCGGTAAATGAGTTTTTTGAAGATAATGTATAAATGTTTTTTTTTTTCTTTGTTAATTATATTATGATTGTATAAGCTTAAAAAGTCATAGTTATGTATGTATTATTTTATCTAAGTTTTTTTCTATACCATATATGTAATTATTTTGTAATTTTGACAACTGTATGCGTGCTCGAGAATACTCTCATTTGTATGCAAAACAGGCAAATAAATAAATAAATAAATAAATAAATAAATAAATAAACAGACCATTTACTAATATTGAATGGTAAATTGTTAATTATACTCCAATGATGGCATGAATCAAAGTCCTGTTGTAGTTCAGAAGAATCAGTAGTTGAATTAATCCCCTTATAAGTTTTTAAATCATGAATATTCAGTAATGACTGAGTATTTGACAGCAGATGACAAGTCGTTAATGAAAAGTAAAAACAATCAAGGGCCGCACCGTAATTTGGAAGTCGAGAATGAGAGGTCTCTTCTTTCCGATGGTCTTCCTGACCGTTGTAGTGCGTTGTAGCTGCATGGACTCTTTCATTTGTTGCTCTTCGGTTGCAGAGTCAATCTGTAGCGACTGTATTTCGATAGAAAGTCAAAAGTATTTTGTTATTCGTCACTTTTTTTATTTTCTATTTATATTTTCATAGACTTAATACTCGACACAACACAAGACCTAGCATTGCATCTTAGTGTGCTTAGAGTTACTAATTAAACAGTTTAATAACTTTGAAGAACATTAATAATTAAACGATGTCTCTGATCATAAATTTATATATGTGTAACTTGTTTTTCTATTGCAAATTATTCAGTGCGTCAGAACTTGTTCAGATGTATTGTTTGAGCATATATTAATGAATTTCCAACCTTGTTTCAGGTACATGCAAACTTCAGATAACTATTTTGGGCGGCTAAGATCAACTTTACCTGATGTTGTGCCACATAATAAGTTCATTGGAATCAAGAGTAACAGCGAATTAATCACTTTAAGAACAGCTTCCATGTATTATGTATATCGTAAATGATTTTGACTGATTTGTATTTAAAATGCATTATAAAAAATCGCTTCAAAATATGTACAAGTATATTTTTTGATTTTTAAATAAAATTTTCTTTTCTATATATATATATTTTTTTTTTTTTCGTGTCGCCAAACTTATGAAGCTTCTGAGCTGCCGTACCGTTTTTAAATCCTACTGTGAGCTACCAACCAAAAGAATTACCAACTTTTAAAAATTGTTTATTGCTTTTAAATTTACATTTTTAGTAAATATGAAATCAAACTATCTAAGTTAGCAAATGTCTAATATACACACGAAAAACATAACGTTTAACAAATGTCTAATATACACACGAAAAACATAACGTTTAGCAAATGTCTAATATACACACGAAAAACATAACGTTTAGTAAATGTCTAATATACTCACGAAAAACATATCACGAGCTGAGTCCTTTTGTGGAAGTTCAATATTAGTGTTTCAGTTACGACGCTAGAGAAGAACAAGAGGAGTTCCCCAAAGGTATCATCTGCTCCCTACTGCCCCCTTCCCCAGTCCAGGTCTATAGCTAAGATTATTTCATTAGGGCACACCTTCATATTGGAAGATTACAAAATTATTTTCATGATGCATAATATTATTACTGGTGTATATATATATATTAACTTTTTTTTTAAGATTTTGCTTCTTGCATCCCTGGCTTTTTGGGCTTTTTTAGACTTTCAGTCAAGCAGCTACTGTATCGTCACTATTTATCCTAGGATCGTGGTTCATACCTCATTCTCTTCAGAATAGAGCTGGCTTTCAAATGGTGCCACTTGCATGTTCATACCATATACCAGAAGCGGGAAAAAAATGTCAAAGTGAAAATTTCGGAGGGAAAAATTTTTTCTCGAACTTTGGCCCCCCCTGGACCCCCCCCCCCTGTGTGATCGTAGTCATCTAAAAAAAAACCTGATAAATAGTACTTGGTATACTGAATGTGTGTGCCAAATTTCAAGTTTCTATCTTGAATAGTAAGGACGGGAGAATTTTTATCAAAAATTCCCACAATGCCCCAAATTACCATAAAACACTATGATCTCAGGGAAAAAAATTCCTGAGACATCCCTAATTACCCTAGGACTACAATCCGCCAGTCATTCTCTTCAGAATAGAACTGTCTTTCAGGCGGTACCATTCACATGTCTCCATCATGTATCTAAGGCGGGAAATTCCTGAAAAAAGGGATTTTGGGGCAAAATTTCCCTTTTTTCAACTTTTGCCCCTCTAGACTCCCCTGTTTTTACGCAGAAATCGGAAAAAAACTTCTGGTAAATACTACTCGGTGGACTGAATGTTTGTGCAAAATTTCAATCTTTTACGTGAAAAAATAGGCCCGCCAGAAAAAATTTCCCTACCATGTCCCACTTTTACCCCATACAGAAGTATATTTGGATAAAAATTCACTGAGATGGCCCTAATTACCCTAGAATAATAATTCGACCGTCCTTCTCTTCAGAATGGAACTGCCTTTCAGACGGTATGACTCACGTGGTCCTATCATGTACGTAAGGCGGGAAAATGACGAAAAACGGGATTTTGGGGGTAAAAAATCCATTTTTTTTACCCCTTTGCCCCTCTGGTTCCCCCCTGTTTTAGCACTGACATCGGAACAAAAAACCTGGTAAATACTACTCGGTGGACTGAATGTTTGTGCAAAATTTCAATCTTCTACGTAGAAAAATAAGCCCGCCAAAAAATATTGAACATAGGCTTAGAAAATGAGAAAAGAAATTTTTGACTTATGACGTCATCACCCCCTATGTCTGGACGCAGGACGGTCTGAAACCATACGTAATGTCTTCTACAAGGCCTGTGGACTTGGAAAACAAACAAACAAAAAAAAAAAAACGGACGAAAAAGCTCAAATAGAAGAGAAATAACGCAATGTACCATGAAAAACGCGTATGGTACAAATTGTACCATAGGATCCCCAAAGGGTTAGGGCACACCTTCATATTGGAAGATTACAAAATTATTTTCATGATGCATAATATTATTACTGGTGTGTATATATATATATTAGCGTTTCTTTTAGATTTTGCTTCTTGCATCGCAATTTATAATTTCTGTATCGCATTTTCGGAAGCGAAGGCTATTTTAGCTGTACATGAAATAACAAATGTAAACAGTTTTTATATGTAACGAATACTTATATATTGTCATTCTACGGATTACGTAAGATGTATCTGGTTTAGAATATATAGTTTTTTGTTTCTTTGCCGAATCCGTAATATCATCGAGAAACGGAGGATTGGCATTACGTACTCTACAAATTGAGCCTTCATTTTTTGTGGCAAAAACAATAACTGAATCCGTAAAAATGTTAATTTCCGAACTTATATTATAGCCAAATGCTGCCTGGATCAAGTTCATTTTTCCATTTTTTAACAGTTGTAAACCAAACACTATTTTTCTTGTAAACAACTTCAATGAAAAAAAGCCAAAGTAGCAAAAGAACATGTCTGTATTATCATTTACAAGGGAAGCTTTCCAATTGCTCGATGAGTATCGCATTGAAACGCACAAGTGGAAGAACATATTGCAAGATGGGAACATGCTTACTAGGGTATTGCAAAAAAATTTTTTTTCGAATATTTATTGTCCCCTCTATCATATTCTTACAATTACTGAAACAAATTTGTGTGCTAATTTTAAGGTCTGTAGGCCACGTTTTGACCCCCGCCCACCCCCAAAAAGTTTTAATTAAAAGCGCACACACATAACACGAAGTAACTTTTTTAATGTTTTTGCTTTTTTCCTTACATATTATAACCAAGGCAGAAATGAGTAAAGTATAGAAAAAGAAACACCTCAGGACGCGGTTCCTCCAATTTTATCCACAACAGACCGACCAGTGCTTCGAAAGGACGGTAAACAAATGTCTAAAGCATGGCTCTTAGGTAATTTGTTGCAAGGTTTGACCCCGAGAAAAGGACCTCAACTGCCCACCAATGGGGATGTGCTTCGCTATTTTCTTTTCCTCACTCGTGGACCCATGCAGAAAGATAAAAGAGATGATGTTATAAAACACGTTATTCTGAAGGCTGAGCCATTTTCGGAACTTTCTGACATTCCTGTCACTGCTATCAAATCGGGACATTCCAAAGCAAAACTCAGTAAATTAATTGTGCAATACTAGAATCTGCGGAAACATAAAACAAGAAAGAACTTCCCAGCTGAGTGTGAAAGCTTTCTCAAATCTCTTCGTCTACTCTTTGACATAGCGCACGACAATGCTATTTCTATTATCGAACATGACAGATGTAGAACTAAGAAAATGCTTCTGGAAGATGTACACTTTTTTAGAAGATCAACGAACATGTCGGAAAATGGAGTTATGTGGTCTTGATAAGACACATTTTGCGAAAGTTATGAGGAAATTATCTCATCACGAAAAGGAAATTGAGCGTCCTGCAAGAGAGAAGCGTCGCCAAGAAGCTTCAGCAAAGATAAGCGCAAGTACTATCCTGGAACTTGATGAGATCGATAGCCTCGATTTAAATGATTCGGATAGCTTGGAAGTTGAACCTGAACCAACTGAAGATCCTTTGTTTGTATTTCCATCAACAAGCAATGGCGCAGCTGGTACAGGTACTGCTCGTAGAAAAAGTGCATTGATTGATTTGAAACTACCCAGAAATCCATTTACAAGCCATATCATATCAACTATGGGGGACAGGCTTAATCTGCCAAGTGGTCAACGAACAGCATTCATGGGAGCAATTCTTACAGAAGGGAGTTCCATTGGAAAAAGCTACTCTTTCAACTAAAAGCACATGGACAGCAGGTAAAAAAAAAAGAAAACAAAGAAAGATTAGCGATTCTGGTATCTGGCATTCCAGGCTGTGAAGAAGGCAAAATTCTTGGCATCCCAGTAATTACAAACACAACAGGTGAAGAACAAGCAAGAGCTACGTTTTCCCTTGCAAATGAGTGAAATGTTTCAGATAATGTAAGATCCCTTGTTTTTGACACTACAGCTTCGAACTCAGGGCGGAAAAGTGAAGCTTGTGTTCGGTTGGAAAACCTCTTTGACAAGAAATTGTTTATTTTAGCTTGTCGGCATCATATATTTGAAACAATCCTAAGTTCTGTTCACAAAGAATTGTTTGGTGCAACATCAGGTAATGAAAACTCCGAATTTATTCAATTCAGAGACTCTATTTGGTTAACTATTAACACAGAAGCTGGTTTTAGGACCCTGGAAATCAAAGACAGGAGTCTGAAACTTACTATGAAAAATTCTAAACAAGCACTAAAGAGAATACTTTCTACTTCAAATAAAAAAATTACTACCTCATGATGACTATCGGTAGAGTGCTGAATTGATGTTGATACTCCTGGGTGAGACACCTGAAAGAGGAATACACTGGCTGAGACCAGGAGCAACGCATCATGCTCGATGGATGTCATCCATTTTGTATCCTGCAAAGATGTTTGCTTTCAGTGCTCAAGCAGGATATGACAAGGACATGATTAGTAAACTGGAAGCACTATGTAAATTTAATATCCTATTCTGCGTTGTAAACTGGCTCTCTTTATCCATTGGGGCTGATACAGCGTATAATGATCTCAAGCTATGGCAAGACTTAAACAAGTATTGCAAGTATGATCCATAAGTTGCAAATGCAGCCATAAAAGCCATGAAAAGGCACTTCTGGTATTTAATCGAAGTATGTGCTGTGTTCACTCTATTTTCGAACATACTTTCCTCTTCAAAACAACAGATTGCTCGAACATTACTCCGAATTCCTCAGCCAAAAAAAGTTTGAAAGGTGCCATCCAATTTTTCCTATTCTTAGCCAAAGTACAAGACTATCATCCCTTATTGGGCCTAAATCCTGGTTTTTGTTTCACAGCATGGGAACTGACCGACTGGCTAGGAAAACCTGTTAGTGAGTGGCACAATGATCTCGATTACCAAGAAGCTGATATATATATATATATATATATATATATATATATATATATATATATATGCAGTATGTCAAAGTGGTGAATGATCTGTTAGAACGGGCTGTGAAACTAATCCAAGACTTCTCAACAAGTGTTACCAATGATGAAAAACAAAAACAGTGTTTATTGCACGTGGTCAAATATCACCACAAACAAATCCCTAACTTTCGAAAAGAGACATTGAAGAAATTGACATTCTCCTCCACAAAACCTTAAACCAAGTCATTTGATGTAATTATGTGTATTATGTAGTACTCTGTTACTAAACTTGTTTCTATATGTAGTTGGCAAACAAGTCTTATACAATACAAGTAAAATGCTGTATTTTTAATTTATGTAGAAAGATAATATCTTATAATCAATACATCTCACTAAAAGTGTCATTGAAAAAACAAAATTAAGAAAATTTTAGCAAAAATCCTCCTATCGTAAAAAATCTTTTCGCTTGAAAATGGAATCTAAAGTAAAAAATGAAAATCTATAATTTCAAGATATTTAATGTTCATAAGGATATATGTATAAGTTAAGTAAATAGTTAATCGTTGTTGGGCGGGGGTCAAAACATCACGAAATGACCTAAAATTTGGTATGCATTCAGATTTGGTCAGTTGAAACAACATAGGAGGGAGGCACCATACAATTTTTAAACTTTCAATTTTCCCATACTTACATGCAATGCCCTAATGCTTACTATGACAATTCTCAATGTCGTCGAACAGGAAGTATAATGAGTTTCCTCCATAGCCCTTGAATGTTATGTACTTTGGTCATACATGCTTTGGATGGGATATGAATCTGATACACTGGAACTTGTTTTCTCACGAAGACAAATGTTGCAAACTCAAGATGATAACAGTCGGTGGTGATTGTGATCTCTAGTACATCATTAATGCGAATCGATGTCAAATGGAACACGATATGTGATCGTAAGTTCAATACGAACACGTTTACTCGGTGCAGAAAAGGGACACGCTGAAACCACAACGCAAAAATGACTTGACTTGACAAAAATTTCCCTTTTTTGTGAATTTTCTTCTCTATGGTAAATGCTTGAGAGATTAGAGTGGTTCCATTTGAAAGACTGGTTCATTCCAAAGAAAACGAGGTACGTATCATGACTTTAGAATAAATAGTGATAATACTGCAGATACTTTACTGAAATAATTGACTAAAAATGTGTAAAAAATGAAAAAAATAAAGAAATCGAGATTTTTTTGACACACGTCTGTTGACTCTAGCAACATGAGTCATACCTCATTTTCTTCAGCGTAAGGCAGTCTTTCAAATGGTACCACTCAGAAGATAAAAATGGGGAAAAGGGAATTTTTTCTTTTAAAAAATCCCCTTTATTCCATTTTGGACGAGATTTTCCCGCTTCTGGTACACGATAGGGACATTTGAGTGGTACATTTCGAAAGCCTGTCTCATAACGAAACCAACGAGGTACAAACCATGATTCTAGGGTAAATAGTAATATGTCAGGGATTTTTTGAAAAAACATCTCAAATATACCTTTTTTTAAAACCCATCGTCCATGTTTGTGACGTCACAGCCCCCAGACAGAGCACGCGAGGCTGCAAAATGCCCATAAAATATGTTCTATGATGCTTCCATATTTGAATGAATGCAGAAAACCCGGTCTAAAAAGCTTTACGAGAGACTTATAAAGCAAATTCCGAAGGTCGACGCCATGGCACAGGTGTTGTGCCATTATAATTTAAAAGGGATAATAAGTTGCTTGGAAGTTAAAATATCTTTTTAAGATAAAAAAAAATACTTTACCTTAAATAGGGATGCGCACGAGACGAGTCGAGACAGGATTTTCCTGACAAGATTCGAGTCGAGACACGACTCTTCCAATAGAGAAACTTTTACAGTACATTTTCGAGATGAGACAGTCACAAATCTTGTCTCGTGCGCATCCCTAACCTTAAATACAACTAATTTTTAAATATATAAGTGTTTATGTTATCCCTTATCCGTTTAGCAACTGTAGAATAGATTGCTTTATATTTAGAATACTTCTCATCAAAGCCGTAGCTAAGTTGGAGGGCCAGCGCGGCGGTTGACCCGGGCGCTGATAGCAAGAGGGTGCCAAACGAGCAAGAAGAAAGAAAAGTATAGGAAATGAAAATAGATTTGTTAACAAATTTTTTGCTCGCTACGCTCGCAATCCAAACGTTTCAATAAGAGTCAGAACAAGTTTTTACTTATTACTTTTTTAAAAAAAAAAAAAAAAAAAAAAAAAGCTATTAAATACGTATGATTTCTTAATGACGATGTGACACAGTAATGCTGCCAAGTAATGACTTATAGTGTACACAAGAGCGTTTCCAAAATCAGAAACGGTCACAGTCTTAAATACGTACGTATTCGGTGTTTTGATAATGATGAGTTTGGTTAGTTAATCACGTTTCTCTACCCAATCGTTTTAATCACGACGGTGAGAATAAAGGTATGAAAAATGAAAGGAGTGAAGAGACACACAAGTTGTTGTTTGCGTGGAAATATTAAAAATGAAGGTAAACAAGGGGAATAATAACGTTCTTGAATTTGAAAAGTTGTATAATAGAGGCTTAATGGGTCAAACTTTACCCCATGAATTTTTTTCTTTTTCAAAGACTGATCGCTACTAGTGATTTTGTTTTTATTTTATTGACATATGAAATGCTTCTAATTTAAAGGAATTTATTGGGATCATTTCTCCATCAACCACTTGTATCGCGAGGATCCTTTTTTGTGCTTACGTATCTAGTTGTGTGATATTTTTTATTTATCTACATACATACAAAATACACACACACACATTATATATATATATATATATATATGTGTGTGTGTGTGTGTGTGTGTGTATTTTAATATGTTTATTAATAAAAGTAACCTTAAATTCAAAATTTTCAGTCATTAAGAAATTAAGTAAGTACTATAACTTTAAACATACACTATGTCATCAAAAGTATCCGGACACCTGGTTGAAAATGACTTGTATGTTATACGAAACTGAAAACAATTAAATATCAATTAATTTCGAAGCTCTAGTAGTAAAAATGACACTAAAATAACACACTATTAAGTAAGAAGTTGTGTCAAATATTATATAAATTATCCTAACAGTGATGGACATGCTACTTATAAACATAGTTAAACAATTAAGTTGAGTTGATTTTGAGTTTAACGTCCCTTTCAGCAGCGAGGCTATATGAGACGAGACCTACTGATTAACGTGGAATCCGAACCACATGAGCTCCCACCGGGAAGCGAACCCGGCTCTCCCACGCCAAAGGCACGTACGCTAACTGTTTAGCCACAGAGGAGCTCAGTAAAACGATTTTGTTCGTGAAAGAAATTATTTAACTGTCAGGTATTCATTGTTATTTAATATTTGGTGGTAATATACCTTAAGTTAAAGTTTATCTGGGAAGAATTGGTAGTAACCACACCACAAAGGTTGAGAAATGCTTTAATGGCATACAACAGGTTAACATGAACTATTATGAGTGTATTCCTATTTCCTGCAAATGGGTGTCAATTTAATTCTGGTGTTAGCTATGTTCTGTTTTGAGTACATAAGCTTTTCAAATAAGTGTTGGTACAGTTCCCATCAGACGAGATATAATAAAATGTTGAAAAATATTCAACATAGCTGGTACCCTGAATTGAACTTGAACTTTTAGACTTAGTATGTGAGCATTAATGGCGAAATAGGATTATTAGGTCTATTGAATTTAAATATGTGTACAATCTGAAGTTTGAAATAATTCACAAAGATAGAAACATTAGGCTATGTATTGTGGTTTATCATATTTTCTTTTTCACGAGTAATGTTAAGATCACGTGAAAAAATAGAGACTTTCTGAACCTATTTTGTTACAAGTTCTTGTAAAATTGAGAAGATACTTAAAAATAACAAGCAGCAGGTGGTCGAAATAGAAAAAAAAATTTTAAAAAAATCAGCGAATTTCGATGGTCAAACGCAATTTTTTGCTCAGTTTTATCAGGCAGATATCGAGATAGTATCATGTTGAAGGTCCGGATTATTACTTTTTATTCATAAATATACCTAGTAGATACCTGTAGCCTCTATGCTGATAATGATTTCTTCTAAAAATATCCTACTGGTAACGTGAGACAAAACAAAATATCAGAGAGCTGCATTTGAACATTATTTGCTGAAGGAGTGTTCTTCACAAGAGTGAAATATAATTTATCTTTGCTACTGGGAACATTTTTATTCATTCGACCGGAGAGAACCAAATGAACGAAAGTATGTCTGGAAGTAACATTGCTGTTGGTTGCCCTAACCTTCTTTCCCTTCTCTTGCTTTCTCTCTTTTTTCTAAATAGCGTGATAATTTTAGTTTGGCGAGAATCGGTCACATGCTATTAAAAGTCACGTTATACTTTGTAGATGGTGTGGGGAGCCCCAGGCTTGGTCGGCAAAAATTGTATATGACGTGAGGTGTCAAAATGTAAATTATGCTGAGGCCCTGGAGGGAGAAGAGGAAGGCGTACCAGTGATGGTGAGGTATGTCTCTCTCCCTTCATTTGACAGCAGTCTTACTTCACACCAGGGAAGACTGTCTGTCATCGTGGGTCCCATGAACTATGAACTTTTCTTATTTGCGGTAGAGACTGAAGAATAAAAAAAAATGTTGAGACTCTTTAATTTGAACACAATTTAATTAGATAGAAAATCCAAACTGTTCCTATGTAGATCTATGCTACATTTAGTATTAAAAAGAAAGTTCCGATTTTGAGATCTACACAGGTCTCATAGTTCATGTGGCCCACCTTGATTATTCGCTCTCGAAGTGACTCATGGACTACAAAAAACAATAGTGGCTCATGTAACATGAGACTGATCTAGTGACACCAACAGAATACACATTACAAAGGAATACTATTAGCAGTTAAGTTCAATGAAGCCGCCGAACGACGTCCACCTGAAAAATAGAAGTTACAATTCATTTGTTATAGTTATGTACTCACCACTCAACATGTGACCATTGAGGATACCTTCAGGGATTCCAGAACGAATCTGACGTGAAGTTAATTTTGATAACGTTTTAATATATCTCCTTGCAAAACAAACTTTATATACTCTTTCTCACAAATGCTGTACACATTAAAAAAAATAAATTTTACTTTTTACGCAGTAGCTACTGTATTCATGTTTGAAAGTTCAAGTCCACGCGCGTTATTTTAAAGTGGTCTTCTTACGACATGTCCTCGATGATTCCAGGTCTTCATCACTGTCTGGTGTCTCCAGTCCGCACGCATTCTTCCGTTTATGCGTGACGTCCCTCTTCCCAATTAGGACGGTTTTTTCGAAGCTCGGTCTCGAAGATCACGCTGGCTCCGTAGTTCTCTGAATTTGCATCTCTCTCTTAATTGTAGAGAGTAACTGTAGTCATGTTCACAGTAAAGGTGACATTGGCGCGTCACACATTACTGGATCCTGGGTTACGTGGTTCAAAAGTCCCACTATTCAAAAATATATTGGTTAAAATAAAAAAAACACTGTTCATGGTGTGTTTACGTGCGATGCACAGGTTAAAAACAAAATATCTATACCGATGAAAGATTGAATAACATCGCTTTACTATGTACGAAAATGTTCTAGCGAGTTAAGAAAACTTGCAGGAAGTGCGTTCATTGTATAGGGGTGCCACACTGTTTGTCCACTAACACAAGTTAATAATTTTCACCGATTGCGTACATGTTTCAATCGATAGCTGGATTTGGTGCGTACTAACACCCCTAACTACCTTGCGGTGATGAAGAAAACTAAAAGTTAATTCAGAAAATCACACTCCCGATGGGGTCATATATAGGTGATATTTCCCCTATCTTTCTATCTAAGTAAGTTGATACACATTATAACGTAGTTTTTATACACTAGCAAAGACTCGAAGCAAAGTGTCTGATGCAAAGACATGAAGTATCCTATGACAAGAACCGAAGTGTCTCACTCTCAGAAGCGAAGTGTCTGATGAACAGCCCCGAAGTGTCCTGTGACCTCCCTGGCAACCGTAGATATTCGGCTCGCAGGAACTACAAAAATATAGACTCACTTTTTGTCTATTGTTTTTCTTATGGGTCAACGTTTCCCTGTCTTACGGTAAATACAGAATTCTTAAGTAGGTCACCACTTTACACACTGATATTTTGTTTATATTTACACTCTGGTGAGTTCGAGTTAGTTCATATTATACTTTGAACTTTAACAATCCAAATGATATGAAACACTACACCTGTCATGCACAGGAAGACAACAAAATCATTAAGCAAACAAAACATATTAAAAAAATACACATTCCCCATTCCATCAAGCACTCACGTGACAGGTGGTGCCATCTGTAAACAAGCCATGTCTGACGCGGGGTGTAATCACAATACAACTTTAACTTAATTACACTCACCCCTGCTTATTTAACATATATGCAGCAAAATTAAACATTACATTAATAACAATACACAATTTACTTGATAAATGTACTATAATACATAACTGTCATTACCTTGTGTGGGGATAATTAATATTTTGTCTTCCTGATGCATCGGCGGCAGACGCCATCCTCCATTTTTGCAGACGGACGCTGCTCAACGGGTTCAAGAAACTGCCTGGAAATAGTACTTTTAAAGCGTACTATAAGAGTACGTTATACTTTCGGATATGGGACATACCGTAGTAAATAATCAATTTGTAATCGGTTGCATCCAAGAACCTTTAAAATTTAAATACAATCAAATTTTCCTAAAGCCAACTCACATTTTCAAAATCATATTACTCCGCGAATGGCTGACGCTAAGTTAGTTCTAAGCGGTGGCGAGGGACGCGGGTAAGGTGTTAGAATACGTCATCAAGTTCGTTTTTGACACCGTATTGTTCCCAAAAACCAGCACCAATGTGCGACTTGGATACAAAAGAACTGTTCACGTCTGAACGGCGCTATGTTGGAGAGTAGCAAACCCATCTCTCATCCACTAGTCCTGGACATACAATTGTAGTTCTCTGCACAACTATATCAGAATAGTCCTATCTCTGGTCTCGAAAAGTGTAGATAGCTGGAAACAGTTGTACTCTCTCAGCTGCAGTACTTGGGTGTTCTGCTGGAGGCTACGAGTTCGCTGAACTGTATGTTGAAAATTTTGAAACGTCTCCAAAAAAAAAAAAAAAAAAAAAAAACGTAGTGCTTGAAACTCTTCCACCCACTTCCATGAAATTAATATGAATTCAATACAGAGAATATGAGTACTGTTGGCTTTTAACATTTAATTAGCATGATTTGAATATTCAAATCATTTGATATAATATATAAGTGATTAATGATTTACATATAATTTCCATTTTGATAGGCAAAAATTCTGATACATCATTTGCATATCAAAATTTAAATGACGTACGCACTAGGTCTTTACAAATTCCCCCCCTTCGATATGTTTTGAGAGTAAAAGATACTTAGCTATCAAAACTTATCGAAATACTTCATTACACAAACAGTATATTACAATAAGTGCGGACATAAATGAAGATATTTCTAACAAAACAATACTAAACAATACATAATAAAAACAATAAAGAAACTTGTTCCCATAATAATATCATAGCATAATACATACACAAATGATGAAACTATTAATGTTACACGTAGATAAATATTTACATGAATATAAAACGAAGAGCTCAGTTCTTCGTTGTTTCAGCATTCTCTTCTTCAGTTGCTGGAATTTTTCTGACTTTCAGGTTCTCTTTCTTGGTACCGCTTAAGCAAGTAAGCGTTTCTTTTCATCACTGCCACTTTAATCTGTGGGTCAGCGAGAACATACACATTCTTGTCAGTTTTATAGAGGATGAACCAGGGCCCAGAATACATTAGTAGTATCTTTTTCGAAATTCCGGCCAAAGCATCAGATTTCGGGAATACACGTGCTAGCACTAACTGCCCTACATCATAATCTACTAAAGTATGATGAGAATCGAAGTATTTCTTCCTGGCTGCTGCATTCTTCTTTAAATTCTTGTGTGCTACTGCTACGAAGTAATCCTTATCAACTGGCCGTTCAACTTCGGGTATCTAAAATATTCTGGCAACGTCAGCAGTGGACGAAACTCTTAGATGCAGCTCATAAGCTGAAAACCCTGTACTAAGATGCTTAGCACTATTTAGGCATCTTTCCACTTTGTTTAAGTGTCTTGGCCAATAACGTTGATTGTTATGGCAATACTTTCTCAACATCCTGGTTGTACTCTTCACTACTGTCTCTGCAGGTTCCGCTTGAGGGTAATAGGCAGTAGACATGTAATGCTTCAGTCCTAAGGCCTGGATCTCTCTCTTCCACTGATTACTACAGAACTGAGAACCATGGTCCGTCAATATAATTTCAGCTCGTGGACACAGTTTGAGAAACTGTTTCAATTTCTGTAATGCCGTGTGAGTGGTTGCGCGACGACATGCAAAAAGACCAACTAATTTAGAGAAAACGTCAACAAACACAAGGATGTATTGGACACCACCAATACCTCGCACTAGTGGTCCACAGAAATCAGCTGCAATGAACACACCAGGCTTCTCAGGAATAATTGAGTTTAGTGGCCCACACATGTAGGTGTGTGGGGCAGTAGCCTTCTGACAGATGACACATGACCCGCAGTATTTTCTTATCTGTTCTCTCATTTTGGGCCAAGTGTATGTTTCGACAAGCTGTGGTATCAGCTTCGAAGCGGATAGGTGCCCACTTTCATCGTGGTGGTACTGCAGAAGAGGTCGAACCAAAACTTCTGGGATACAAATCTTTACACCATCCTTATCTTTCTTACATAAGTTTCCACTAAACACAATATACTCATGATGTTGGCTTTTGATCTTTCTTGACGTTTCGGCACTCTGTGTCGCCTTCTTCAGAGGACCGTAAAAGGCATCTGAAGATTGCAGTTCTGGCAACACTGCTATTAACTTCCGGAGTTCACACGGAACTTCCTCTAGCAACGACATTAATGTCTCGCATAACACTGGCTTACTATCAAAATTTGTCACGTTACTAGTCTGCGCTGGGTAGCGTGAATGAAAATCTGCTTTATTGTCGCGTGAGCGAACAAATTCAAAGGAAAAATTTAAATTCGCGAGCCCTAAGGCCCAACGTGTAATACGTTGATTTGTCAATCGACAATGCAAAATGAACTTCAGTGATAAGTGATCGCTGCGAACTTTAAATTTCCTTCCTATTAAATAATATTTGAATTTAGCGACACCCTCTACTAAACTTAAAAGTTCCTTCTCTGTTATAGAATACGCCCTCTGGGCACTATTGAAAACTTTTGAAGACATCCCAATGATCCTGTCTTCACCATTGTCGTCTATCTGATATAGGATACTATTACAACTCCTATCACTTGCATCTACTTCTAAAATGAACTCCTTATCTGGAAGTGGTTTCTTTAGAACGATTTCTTCTTAAAAAATCTCCTTTATTTTGGCTAAGGCATCATCATGCACTTTTTCCCATTTAAACTTAGTGTTCTTCTTTAGAAGATCAAACAGTGGAATTAGTACCTCAGAATAACGATTACTGAAGGGTCGATAATGTTGGAGGAAACCTATCAACTGTCTAACTTCCTTCACCGTCTTTGGAGGTCTAAAGTTTACTACTTTCTCTATCTTTTCCCTGTCTTTTCTGATTCCTTCAGCAGACAATTCGAAACCTAAAAGTTTGACATGTGTGCGTGCAAAAACACATTTCTACAATCTGAGCGTTATTCCGCAAGTTTCTAGCCTAGTGAAAACTTGGTCTAGATGGTCTAAATGCTGTGTAAAATTATATGAGCCTACTGCTAGGTCATCTACGTACGTTTGACAAAAGCTCTTTACATCATCTCCTAGTACCAAATCAAGTGCCCTTATACAGGAAGACAGAGACGTCTTCGTACCAAATGGTAATCTGACGAAGCAATACGAAATGCCTTCGTGCACAAATCCAAGATACTTCTGAAATTCCTCTTTTACACGTACTTGGAAGAAAAAATCTACTGCATCGAAAACTGAAAAAATATTTTTGTCGCTCAACTCTTGTAAAACATCAATGGCGGGGATTGGTTGGTCTGTTTCTCCACAAGTGACCCGCGAAAGAGGGCGCCCATCGATACATAGGCGTAACTTCCCATTCTTCTTCGGTACAACTACTAGTGAATTGCTATACGGCGTGGCAGCCTTTTTCACGATTCCCCATGCTAGAAAACGATTAATCTCATTCCGGACCTGGTTCTGGTAACAATGTGCAAACGGGAACATTTTTGAACGAATCAGTTTTGTGTCGGTTAGGTGTATCTCATGTTCATAACCTTTAATGCAACCGGGTTTCTCATCAAACAGCTGTTTATGTCTTATGAGGAGGGAGGTGAGTTCTGCTCTCTAAAAATCAGTGAGATCAGTGTAGCCATCTACGTGCTCTTTAATATCACGCTCAGTCGCGCGTGTTTGAAAACTTTTCCACTCTTCTGGTGAAAACACGGTTCTGGCCAACTCTGTGGGTGTCGGGTATCCTCTAACTTGCGACTTTACGGGTGGGTTGCTCTCAACTAGCCTATTCTTCCCTAACACCGTACCCATCTCATGAGTGCCAACTTGTCTACCTCTTACAAGTGAATAACCGTTACGTTGATCTCCGCCTTCGAGATCGTCAAAACTAAAAATCTCCTCAATATGTCTTAGCACTAGATCTTCATATGATATTTCGACGTCTTTGAAACTCACATCTACTTCTACTGGCTTCTTCAAACTGAACACCCCTCTCCCATAGTCTAACACAGCGTCAGTCTCAGCAAAGAACTGAGAATCAAGAATCAACTTTCTATTCAACCCTTGCACTACTAATGACATAGTTTCAAACTGTTCTCCATTGATCGATACTTGCAATAAAATTTGACCAAGAATCTTAGCAACATTACTTCCGAATGCTGACGTTACTTTCATGTTATTCGTTCTAAGGAACGCAGGTCTGGGGTTATTATCCTGTACTGTTTGCCACAATTCACTACTGATGGCGTTGATACTCGAACCTGAGTCCAACAAACCAAGTACCGGTTGAGCGAACACGATAACTTCAATTTCTGGTAAAGTTATCACGTTATTTCTAACAACTAGGTCATCACTAGTGTCTAATAAATTATCAAAAATTGCATTCGCTTGATCATATTCAGTTCGATTCAACAGTATTACATTTCCATTTCTCAATCTCAATTCTAATTTCTCACTATTTGTACCAAAATTGACTGAATTTTCCTTAAAGTGTTGTTTGTCAATAATTTCCTGGCACTGATTACAACTGTCACTAGCATTTACATCTACTTCTTTGACCAATGTCTCATTTTCATCTGTCTCATTACTCGAAATTTCCAGCACACATTCAGTTACATAATTCGATCTCATTGGTGTGTAATCGCTATCCTGAGATTCCACGCTAATGGGATTCCAAATGTGTGCCGAATGTCCTCAGTTACGAGATACATTCAGGACACGCCCACTGTTATCAGACTGTACTTGTCTCGAAGTACTTGCGCTAGTCTCGTCTCGTGTATCGTACACTTCGAGAACCTGGATTTGTTCATCTCTACTGTGTCTCGTCTGGTGGTTAGGCCTATTCCTATTGCCTCTGTTGCTACCTCTAGTACCTCTATACGAACTAGTTCCACTGCCTCTGAACCGATTCTGTCGGGATTCATTTCGAGGATTACTACTAGGCTCACTATTCTCATTAGATCGTTCTAGCCTGCCCCTACTATTTCTAGTATACGGCCCCTGTTGTGCTCTGTTACGTCTCGTGTTACGCTTGAAGTTCCCCCTGCTGATTGATTGTTTTCTGTCACTTCAATCATGTTTATATTTCGTCGCTGCTGGTGATTACCGTTCTCCCTTTGCGTCAATTGAACTTCGTTTACTAACGCGAGCAGCTCTGAGATCCTTTGTGGCTTCGCACTAATTAAACACCTACAGATCCACTGAGGGAGCTGTCTCGGTAGTAATTTCAAAAGGTTTTGTTCGGAGGGTCCAAAACAGCATTTCTCTGCAGCTGAGTAAGAAGGTACTCACTCGGCTGTCTGAAAATTCGGGGGTCATAATGACTCATTAACAGCGTTGCACGCAGAGAGGCTAGACGATCGGAGCTTAAGTAATTTTTCTTAAATTCCTCAATGAAACTAGCGTAATTGGTGATCTTATGTTGCATCACCTTATACCATTGCAAACTAATTCCTCTTAATGAGCGTGTTAAGAAGCTAACTCTGTGCTCTGGCGCTACTCCTGTTAATTCAAAATAATTATCTAAGTCTATTAGATAATTATGGGTAGCTGATTCGTCCTCATTTCCATTGTATGACGGTAACTTCAGGTCTCTGTGCATGAATGAGTTCATTGCAGTGGCGAGTTGGGCTGCTTCGCCACTACTTTGAACTGTGTGAACGCTTCCGTGTCCTCCCACACGTGATGTTGATGGCACAGGTTCCCTACTGTTACTCGACAACAGTACAGGCGGGGCTAACAAATAGCTCGTGCTGGGACCACTTTCGACGACTACTCTCTCCTCAGTTTGTTGTGTCTCGTTGTCGCTTGAACGAGACGACAACCCGTCTCGTGCAGTTAGTAGCGTCTCCATCTCGAGTCGTAAACTCTGTTTCACTTTTTGTATCTCACGGGACATTTCGTCTCGGAGATCCTTAATTTTGTCTCCCAGCTGTGCTGTGCTTTCAGATCTCAGTGTAAATTCACATTGCACTGTCTAAAGTTCAGCTCTGATTTCGGCCTGACTGTCTACAATGTTTTCTACGCTTCGGTCGACTCTCTCCATTCTCATGTGCATGCGCTCTACTGCATGATCGATGTCTGTTTGTTTGGTGGAGAGGTCACCTATCCTATCACCGAGGTCCTTGGATCGAGTCTCCCCGTCGCTGATCTGAACTGTCAGTGAACTTTGAGCATCTTTCACTGACTGCTCAACTCTGCGTATCTCGCTACTACATGACGCAATCGAGACTTCATTAGACTGTACCCTATCACTAACTTGTTCTAATGAATAATGTATCCTCTGACTTGTACACACTAGCTGTGTCTGCAGCTCCATGTTGGAGGTGTCAAGTCTCCGATTGACTGAAGCAATTGAATCATTCAATTGTTCAAACCTCTTATTGTTCTCTTCTACAAAAGAATCTAATCTTGCTACTAAAGACTTCTCCAGTTTTTCACAAGCAGACTGATTACCGGTACTAGCTCTATGTTGTTCAGCAACCAATGCACTAGACTGCTCAATTTTAGCCGAAATAGAATCTAATAACCCGTTTAGTAGTCTCGATAAGTCTGCAGTTGTTACGAATTGAGCTCTGGACTACCCACTTCCGGTCTCGGCGACTTCACTTCCGGTATGTACTACTTCGCTTTCCCTGTTTGTTGCCTCAGCTGTGTTTTCCTGGACAGGTTGGCCACACTGTCCATCAGCTGGGTCACTGTTTTCTTTCTCAGTGACGTCACCGGAACGTAGGTGACTGTCACCGGTTTCTGAACCTGCTACATCCTCGGTTACCCTTTCAACGCCTATTACGCTATGTAATCTATCTAGCTCATTGGCGTTCTCTGTGATATTGACGGTAACATTATCGTTAACTACTTCCGCTTCCAGCTCAATACGCTGAGCGTACTCATCTGACCTAAATTCTTCTTCCATCTTACGTGTCTGAGCTCGCGTTACCGGCATTTAATCAAAATCAAAACAAACTCTAATTGCCTAATGATTATCAAAGCACAAAATCTTTCCCCCCTAATTTTATGCAACTACACATGAAACAATTTTATAATCATAATAAACACACATTCAAAAATAAATATACGACACTTCAACAAGGTTCTTGGATACCAAGGGGACTGAATTTCAAAATTTTCACGCGGCATAAGAGATAGAGAAAAAAATGAAAAGTTACTGCTCTACCCTTGTACTTCTGTTGGTGTATCAAGGTAGGTACCCTTTCGGCTTACGCTGCAAGCGTATGCTTAGCCCCTAAAGCTCGGGCGCCAAATTGTAGATGGTGTGGGGAGCACCAGGCTTGGTCGGCAAAAATTGTATATGACGTGAGGTGTCAAAATGTAAATTATGCTGAGGCCCTGGAGGGAGAAGAGGAAGGCGTACCAGTGATGGTGAGGTATGTCTCTCTCCCTTCATTTGACAGCAGTCTTACTTCACACCAGGGAAGACTGTCTGTCATCGTGGGTCCCATGAACTATGAACTTTTCTTATTTGCGGTAGAGACTGAAGAATAAAAAAAATGTTGAGACTCTTTAATTTGAACACAATTTAATTAGATAGAAAATCCAAACTGTTCCTATGTAGATCTATGCTACATTTAGCATTAAAAAGAAAGTTCCGATTTTGAGATCTACACAGGTCTCATAGTTCATGTGGCCCACCTTGATTATTCGCTCTCGAAGTGACTCATGGACTACAAAAAACAATAGTGGCTTATGTAACATGAGACTGAGTCTAATGACACCAACAGAATACACATTACAAAGGAATACTATTAGCAGTTAAGTTCAATGAAGCCGCCGAACGACGTCCACCTGAAAAATAGAAGTTACAATTCATTTGTTATAGTTATGTACTCACCACTCACCATGTGACCATTGAGGATACCTTCAGGGATTCCAGAACGAATCTGACGTGAAGTTAATTTTGATAACGTTTTAATATATCTCCTTGCAAAACAAACTTTATATACTCTTTCTCACAAATGCTGTAAACATTAAAAAAAAATAAATTTTACTTTTTACGCAGTAGCTACTGTATTCATGTTTGAAAGTTCAAGTCCACGCGCGTTATTTTAAAGTGGTCGTCTTACGACATGTCCTCGATGATTCCAGGTCTTCATCACTGTCTGGTGTCTCCAGTCCGCACGCATTCTTCCGTTTATGCGTGACGTCCCTCTTCCCAATTAGGACGGTTTTTTCGAAGCTCGGTCTCGAAGATCACGCTGGCTCCGTAGTTCTCTGAATTTGCATCTCTCTCTTAATTGTAGAGAGTAACTGTAGTCATGTTCACAGTAAAGGTGACATTGGCGCGTCACACATTACTGGATCCTGGGTTACGTGGTTCAAAAGTCCCACTATTCAAAAATATATTGGTTAAAATAAAAAAAAACACTGTTCATGGTGTGTTTACGTGCGATGCACAGGTTAAAAACAAAATATCTATACCGATGAAAGATTGAATAACATCGCTTTACTATGTACGAAAATGTTCTAGCGAGTTAAGAAAACTTGCAGGAAGTGCGTTCATTGTATAGGGGTGCCACACTGTTTGTCCACTAACACAAGTTAATAATTTTCACCGATTGCGTACATGTTTCAATCGATAGCTGGATTTGGTGCGTACTAACACCCCTAACTACCTTGCGGTGATGAAGAAAACTAAAAGTTAATTCAGAAAATCACACTCCCGATGGGGTCATATATAGGTGATATTTCCCCTATCTTTCTATCTAAGTAAGTTGATACACATTATAACGTAGTTTTTATACACTAGCAAAGACTCGAAGCAAAGTGTCTGATGCAAAGACATGAAGTATCCTATGACAAGAACCGAAGTGTCTCACTCTCAGAAGCGAAGTGTCTGATGAACAGCCCCGAAGTGTCCTGTGACCTCCCTGGCAACCGTAGATATTCGGCTCGCAGGAACTACAAAAATATAGACTCACTTTTTGTCTATTGTTTTTCTTATGGGTCAACGTTTCCCTGTCTTACGGTAAATACAGAATTCTTAAGTAGGTCACCACTTTACACACTGATATTTTGGTTATATTTGCACTCTGGTGAGTTCGAGTTAGTTCATATTATACTTTGAACTTTAACAATCCAAATGATATGAAACACTACACCTGTCATGCACAGGAAGACAACAAAATCATTAAGCAAACAAAACATATTAAAAAAATACACATTCCCCATTCCATCAAGCACTCACGTGACAGGTGGTGCCATCTGTAAACAAGCCATGTCTGACGCGGGGTGTAATCACAATACAACTTTAACTTAATTACACTCACCCCTGCTTATTTAACATATATGCAGCAAAATTAAACATTACATTAATAACAATACACAATTTACTTGATAAATGTACTATAATACATAACTGTCATTACCTTGTGTGGGGATAATTAATATTTTGTCTTCCTGATGCATCGGCGGCAGACGCCATCCTCCATTTTTGCAGACGGACGCTGCTCAACGGGTTCAAGAAACTGCCTGGAAATAGTACTTTTAAAGCGTACTATAAGAGTACGTTATACTTTCGGATATGGGACATACCGTAGTAAATAAACATAATTTGTAATCGATTGCATCCAAGAACCTTTAAAATTTAAATACAATCAAATTTTCCTAAAGCCAACTCACATTTTCAAAATCATATTACTCCGCGAATGGCTGACGCTAAGTTAGTTCTAAGCGGTGGCGAGGGACGCGGGTTAGGTGTTAGAATACGTCATCAAGTTCGTTTTTGACACCGTATTGTTCCCAAAAACCAGCACCAATGTGCGACTTGGATACAAAAGAACTGTTCACGTCTGAACGGCGCTATGTTGGAGAGTAGCAAACCCATCTCTCATCCACTAGTCCTGGACATACAATTGTAGTTCTCTGCACAACTATATCAGAATAGTCCTATCTCTGGTCTCGAAAAGTGTAGATAGCTGGAAACAGTTGTACTCTCTCAGCTGCAGTACTTGGGTGTTCTGCTGGAGGCTACGAGTTCGCTGAACTGTGTTGAAAATTTTGAAACGTCTCAAAAAAAAACGTAGTGCTTGAAACTCTTCCACCCACTTCCATGAAATTAATATGAATTCAATACAGAGAATATGAGTACTGTTGGCTTTTAACATTTAATTAGCATGATTTGAATATTCAAATTATTTGATATAATATGTAAGTGATTAATGATTTACATATAATTTCCATTTTGATAGGCAAAAATTCTGATACATCATTTGCATATCAAAATTTAAATGACGTACTCACTAGGTCTTTACAACTTACTTTTTTAATATCAGAACATGAGCAACTCTAAAGGTGTGACTTCATCTTTATAACCATCTCAACCCCTGTGGGGGAGAGGGGGAAGCTAACGTGCAAATATTAAATTTAATGTTAAATTCGTAGTAGAAAGACATAATGTTCGATTGGGTTGGGTTTGAATTTAGCGACCTCTTAAACAGCGAGACTATATGAGAAGTGGGATCCAAACTGCATGAGCTCCTGCCGAGAATCGAACAGGATGTCCTGAACCGGAGAAGCGTACGTTGACTATATAGCCACGGAGGAGCTCTCATCATTTGCGAATTCTAATTGGGAAGTATTGGATTTTAATACTTTTTTCTCTATACACTGAAAATAATTATGAATTTTAATTAGGAAATAATGTCTTGTTTTGTGCAATAGAAAATATTAATTTAGCCGAAATCATATATTGTATAGAAAGACTGAAACTAGATTGGAATGATGATTTCTGGTGAGTCTACCAGCAAACCTCAGCAACGATTCGCGAGGAAAACTCAAGAACAAGTTTTCTCTTCTGAAAGCAATAAGACCAGACCAGGGAGAAGGCCGTGGAAAGGGCAAGAGACCACATGCTGCTCGAAAACCCTTTCATCTGAGCCGTTTTTACGCGCCGTATTTACTCTCGAAGTTAAAAGCAGCCAGATTTTTCCAGCGTATAAAAATTCGGTACGTAAACGTACGCCAGGTCCCATACACTAACGTATTGACAGCTGGTACAAGACTAGCGTACGAAATGTTATGGTTACGACTGAAAAATACGTCAATGTATGACCGACATAATGAAGTAAGAATGGACCATGCTAGTTTCAAAGTCATGTCCGTGGATACAGTGAAATCCAACACGCTTCCTATTGCGGAATAAAAATAACTATTTGAAATTCAACAGAAAGAGATCAAAAACCACTTTCTAGATTTATATGACGTCGAGCCGTCGCCTCTGTAACAAGATCCCGTGGTTTTGCCATTGGGTCACTCATGAGTATTCGCTCTCATCTTTCAATAGTTGCCAATTATATCAGCCAAGAAGTCGAGCCGCGGTCAGTTATTCAAAGTCTGTTATTGTGTGGTAGTGTATGTCTTATCGTGTCGTTTCCAAAATTACCGTGGAAACGGATGTTAATACTATTGTAATGAGTGGATTATAAATTCGGGCCTCTTGTATCTACAGCAGTGATAAGTGAAAAAATGTTAAATTCTTTGTACGTAGGTGTTTCTTTTAAATGAAGCTGCTGTTGAATCGGGCTCCACGGTTCTCGTTGCCTATTCATATACTACAATTGCTATCAGAGTAAGAACTATATATACACATAAATTTGGAATAAAATTTTGTAAATCGAAATGTAACTTCATTACACCAATTTCTGATAGCAATATTAAGATTTACTACTGATAATTTCTTTTCTGATTTTTTATCGCGTCACAGCCATAGCAGATAATTCCATTACTACCAAACTGTAGGCCTATATATGCACACGATTATCATAAATACACACAATCTACGTACTTGACATAGTTCGTGGATCACAAGTGTTTACTGATATTAATGTCCTTAAGAAAATATTTTGTCGTGCTTGTTCCGGAAAGTATATCCTCCCCGGAAAAATATTTTGGGGCAACGTGCAGTGGGCGTTCCTTTGCAGCCTATAGTACCTCTTGTTCACTAATACTGAAACTGTCAGTGCTAATGGCCTTCCCTCGTTTTTTTGAATGGTACAAATTTTTCTGGGTGTACGAAAATGAAAAAAATTGCCAAAATTCTGTGCTATCTAAAACTTGAATTTGAAGATGTCAACTACAGCTGATCGAAGTGACCCAAATTTTTAAATCACCCTCCCTCGTTTATTTTAATTGTACAAAGCTTATTCTTGGGGGACAAAAATGAACAAAAATTGGACAAAATTCTGAGCTACTTAAAATTTGAATTTGAACATGTTGCACTAGAGGTGACCGAAGTGCCCCAAATTCTGAAATGGCCCTCCCTCGTTTATTTGAATGGTACAAAGTTTTCTGGGTGTACGAAAATGAAAAAAATTGAAAAAATTCTGAGCTACTTCAAACTCGAATTTGAAGATGTCTCACTACAGGTGATCGAAGTACACCTAATTTTTAAATGGCCCTCTTTCGTTTAATTAATTCGTACAATTTTTTTCTTCGTTAAACAAAAATTTAAAAAATTGGAGAGAAATCTGAGCTAGTTAAAATTCGAATTTGAAGATGTCGCACTACAGTGGAACGAAGTGTCCTAAATTTTAAACGGCCATCCCTCCTTTACAATTTTTTTCTTCGTTGAACAAAAATGGACAAAGATTGGAGAAAAATCTGACAAGGAAGGGTCACGCAGTGGCTCCGCTGAGATCCGAACGAGACAACTGTGTTTGCATTTGATATGTTATAACTAGACGAATCCCAAAGTTACGTGCCACCGGGCGGTATATCGTGAGTTACAACATATTTTGTAATGTAAGAAGTACAAAAAATTACCTGGCAGAATAGTTTAAACCGAGTCATTTGTTCGGAAACGGTTGGGTAATTGGAAAACTCGGACAATACGTATCCCATCATTTCCAAGGACACAATTTTTTCGGATAAAAAAGTTTGCCCCAGGGTCCTCGCGGGGTCCCAGACGGGGTCCAACTCAAAATTTTCGAATGGCAAGGGGTGTCAAGTAGCACATCGTTTGAAAGCTGTTGTAAAGTGAAAGAAAATGCAGCAAGTCTCGACTCTCTACGATAACCCTGTGCAAAATGGCGGAGGGCCAAAATGTAAACAAAAACTTAATTTAAAAGTCCATGGTCACCCCTATAAATCTTAAACGGTGAGACAAATGTGAAAATAGGAAAGGGAGTGTGGCATTATTTTCAAAGTACAACAATTTAAGTGGGTCAAAGTACTCCACCTGGGACCATGTGGGGACTCTGGGACAAGACGTTTTCACTTAAATCGTTGTACTTTGAAAATAATGACACACTTCCTTTCCTGTTTTCACATTTGTCTCACCGTTTAAGATTTATAGGGGTGACCATGGACTTTTAAATTAAGTTTTTGTTTACGCTTTGACCCTCTGCCATTTTGCACAGGGTTGACGTAGAGAGTCGAGACTTGCTGCATTTTCTTTCACTTTACAACAGCTTTCAAACGATGTGCTACTTAACACCCCTTGCCATTTGAAAATTTTGAGTTGGACCCCGTCTGGGACCCTGCGAGGACCCTGGGGCAAACTTTTTTATCCGAAAAAATTGTGTCCTTGAAAATGATGGGATACGTATTGTCCGAGTTTTCCACTTACCCAACCGTTTCCGAATAAATGACTCGGTTTAATCTATTCTGCCAGGTAATTTTTTGTAGTCCTTACATTACAAAATATGTTGTAACTCACGATATACCGCCCGGTGGCACGTACAACTTTGGGATTAATTTAGTTATAACATATCAAATGCAAACATAATTGTCTCGTTCGGATCTCAGCGGAGCCACTGCGTGACCCTTCCTTGTGAGCTAGTTAAAATTCGAATTTGAAAATGTCGCACTACAAGTGAACGAAGTGTCCTAAATTTTAAACGGTCATCCCTCCTTTATTTGAATAGTACAACATTATTTTTTGTGTGGAAAAATATTGAACAAATTTCTAAGCTAGTTAAAATTCAGATTTGAAGATATCGTACGGCAGGTGACACAAGTGTGAAAATTTTTAAATGTCCCTCCCTCGTTTATGTGAATGGTACAAAATTATTTCTTGGATGGATAAAAATGGACAAAAATTGAACAAAATTCTGAGGTAGTTGAAACCCGATTTTGAGGATGTCCCAATACAAATGATCGAGATGCCCATTATTTTTTAATGGCCCTCTCTCCTTTATTTGAATGGTAAATTTTTCACGTGCACAAAAATGGACAAAAGTTGGAGAAAATTATGAGCTAGTTAAAATTCGTATTTGAGGAAGTAGCACTACAGGTGATCGACGTGCCCCAAATTTTGAAATGGCACTCCCTCGTTTATTTTAATGGTAAAAATTTTTTCTTGGGTGAACAAAAATGGACACAAATTGGACAAAATTCTGAGCTACTTAAAATTTGAATTTGAACATTTCGCTCTACGGGTGCTCGAAATGCCCCAAATTTTGAAATGGCCTTCCCTCGTTTTTTTGAATGGTACAAATTTTTCTGGGTGTAAGAAAATGAAAAAAATGACAAAATTCTGAGGTACCTAATACTCGAATTTGAAGATGTCGCACTACAGGTGATCGAAGTACACCTAATTTTTAAATGGCCCTCTTTCGTTTATTTGAATGGTACAATTTTTTTCTTCGTTGAACAAAAATGGACAAAAATTGGAGAAAAATCTGAGCTAGTTAAAATTCGAATTTGAAGATGTCGCACTACAGGTGAACGAAGTGTCCTAAATTTTAAACGGCCATCCCTCCTTTATTTGAATAATACAACATTATTTTTTGTGTGGACAAATATTGAACAAAATTCTAAGCTAGTTAAAATTCAGATTTGAAGATATCGTACGACAGGTGACACAACTGTGAACAATTTTTAAATGTCCCTCCCTCGTTTATGTGAATGGTACAAAATTTTTTCTTGGATGGTTAAAAATGGACAAAAATTGAACAAAATTCTGAGGTAGTTGAAACTCGATTTTGAGGATGTTCCAATACAGGTTATCGAGGTGGCCAAAATTTTTAAATGGTCCTCTATCCTTTATTTGAATGGTAAATTTTTCGGTGCACAAAAAAGGACAAACATTGGATAATATTCTGTGATATTTAAAATTGGAATTTGAAAAAAAATGCACTACACGTGACCGTAGTGTCCTGCTTGGTGAATGGGAAGGATATTTTTAGATTCTAGGTAGGAGTGCAATCTTTCAACGATGATGCGTTTTAGAATTTTGCTAAAGGTAGATGTCATTTGAATAAGTCTATAGGAAGATGTGGCAGTAGGGGGCTTGCTTGGCTTCAAACCCATGAGTGTTTTAGAGGTTTTCCAGTCCATTTGAAAGAATTCGGTAGGGAAAATGAAAGTATAAATGAGGCCAAGAAGTGTCAGGAGTATAGGAGGACTTTCCTTAATGTATCGGTACCTGGGGCAGAGTTTCGTTTGCGATTAACAACAGTAATAATTTCAGCTGTGGAAATGGGTGTTGTAAGTGGATGATTTGGAAGCACATGAGATATATTGGGCTGTAACTGGGGAGAGTTCAGAGTTAGGTTGGAAACAGGATGCTGAGCGGTGATATCGGAAATCGGTGTGGGTGTGAAAATTTCCTGCAATGATCTGCAAAGGCGTTGGCTTTATTCTGATCACTTTGAAGTGGTGTGTCATTATGGAGTAGAGGATAGTGACGTTTAGTGTATTTACCGCACAGAGCGTTAAAGCGTTTCTAGAATTTGGAAGGGTGACTAGTGTCATTGAGGTTGTTACAAGTTTTAACCTAGTTTCTCAGTTTATATGCCTTGAGATAATTTCGAACAGTGCGTTGCAGTTGATTAAGGTGATGAAGGGTTTCTGGTTTGCGAGTACGAACATATTCGCGATAGAGCTGGTGAGAACGGCGTGTCATAGTTAAGTATTGAGGCGGGACATGTGGTTTGTATGGAATGGAAGATGAACATGGAATATAGAGTTCTGATGCATGAGAAATGGTAGAACTGATTGTAGTAATCTCTCGTACAGCTGCTCTTCCGTATCTGGTGGTTTTTGATTAGCAAAAAATTGGGAAACATGATCACGATATTTGTTCCAGTCTGCTTTGTCGTAACGAAGTGATAATCGAGGGAGGGGTGTGTTGGCAATTTGAGGGGCGTGAGTGTTTTGATAGGTAAATTTGAGAGGTGCGTGATGGCTGCCAATTAGATAGAGGACTTCGACTGTGCAGTGGGAAGTTATAGTTAGAAGAGATGGCCACGTCAGGCGTTGTCTGAGAGACAGGACGAGACGGTTTGCGTAGATCATGAAAAATTTCTCTTGTATGCGAAGTAATAAACTGTAAGAACGTAGTACGTTCATTATCTGTGCGACTATGGAAGTTAATGTCCGCCATGATGAGATAATGTTTATAAGTATTTGCGATGAGTTGAAAAAAGCAAGAAGGGTCTGATGTCCAGATCGGATATAAACTATGATGAGAATGATTGCGATATTTGGAAAATACGAAGTTGTGATAACATGATCTGGAAGGTTGGGAAGCGGACAGGTATGGCGCCGAAAGGGCAAAGTATGGTGGAAGCCAATGGCTGCTCCACCGTTAGCTCGTTGAGCAAGAATCTGGCTATTGCAGCGAAGTATGTTTTAACGGGGAATGCGGATAGTATCAGTAGGTTTTAAAAAAGTTTCGTTGAGAAGGAAGGCATTCACATTTTCTTCCAACAGGAGCGCATCAAAGAGCAGTTTGTTTTTGGACAATGATCGAATGTTCAAGAATAGAAATACAATACCCATGATAAGAGGTAGTATGTGGAAGTAGTTATTGGTTGGACGACAGATTTGTGGAATGAACATAGATATCAGTGTTAGAATAGGTCGCATTGAAGGAGGCGTGGAATATGATGCCGGCAGCATGAGTAATTTGTTGTAAGATATGTGGACGGATAAATGGATGAATTTTTTGTAATGCTAGAGTTGTAAAAGCTAGAAGTCTATCAATAGTGACGGGGGTCGATTCTACGGGAAAGTCGGTATTGGTGGATGAATCATGTGTTTGCTGGAGCTACTAGTTCTGGATGGGATGTTTCTGGCGAAGGTTTATCCTTGCATTTGTAGCTGTAAGTGGAATGTTGTTCGTTGCAAGTAGCGCACCGAGGTGGCTGAGTTAGATTCGTATACGAGCGAGTAGGATGTGTGCCAGCACAGTAGCCACATACGACAGTATTACGGCAATTGACAGTAATATGTTGGTTATATGCTTGGCGCTTCTCACAACGAATTGGTAATGGGGGTGAGGACCGAGAGGGTTCCACACGATGTCGTTGCTTATATATGTAAGCACCATTAGCAGGTAAAATATCGATGGTCTCCTGAGAGGCACTGAGGATCCGCACCTTATACGTGGGTCCTTGATCGCTCTGAATGCAAAGAGCTTTTGTGATGGTAAGACCCTCTGCCCGTAACTCTTCTGAAATTTCATCGTCGGTGTACTTCGGATCGACACCACTTATAACCACAGAAAGGAGAGGAGATTTCTTAGGTGGTGGAGGTTGTTTGCGCCCAGATAAACTAAGAGTTTCTATGGTGGCGTTCTTACCGAAGATTTCAAAGGAAGGTTTATTACGTACAATGATGGCAAATTTTGGATCATGCGACTACAGTATAATTCCGTTACGGGTTTTAACGACTCTAATGAGATTGATGCTTGGAAGATATTTGCGTAACTGTAGAACTACAAACTCGACATTGTCGAATTTTCGGTCAAAAGTTTGGAGTAAGAATGAATGAAGCTGATGATCGGATGTTGAGGGAGTGCTCAGAGATGATTGTGAAGAGATATCCGCAGTTCCCACGTCCATGGCGTTAGATGTTGACGGCGATGTTTCAGACATGCGCAGTCTCTTAGCTGGCGGTGAATTTCTGACACGCTCAGCGTAGTTCTCCGTGTGAATGGGCGATCGCGATCGGCTGGAGGCGTTCGAGACGGTGGAAACATTGGAGCGCTCTGAGGCTCTACGATATCTATTGCCGTCCTTCCGCTTTTCCACCTTCGTGGAATGAGCCGATGGGTGACAAAGACTGGGGGAAATCCCCTATGACGACCATCCATCAAAGCTCCAGTGATCTGAGGAGGATCCGCCATGGAGATATAGAGTGGGGCCAAATCCCGAACTTGATGAACCTAAGATGTGTACAATGATGTGATGAAAAATGATGTAGGTGAGGTGACCCGTTCGGATAGCCACCAAAGTAGGAGCAAGTTTCCGGACAGACCCGTAGCTCTGCACACCCTGGCTTGATCAGTCTGGAGAGCAGAGCTCGTAGGAATGATGCAGAAAAGTGTCCAGGATATGGAAAAGGAAGGTTTACAAAAAGCACAATAGCCACGCTATTGCGGTTGTCACTAGCAAAAAACGCTTGCGATCGAAAGTGTAACGTTTAAAATTATTGCTCAAAGCCTTTATGTTTTAATAAGTCTTCTCCAAAATCAATGCAAGTGAATTGTGCTTCCATCTCCCGAGTCCTTTTAAACTATATGTTGTGGACGTTTATATGTTTGTGGTCAATCCTTTCGACAATTAGATCTCGGAAACACAGGCTCTAGAAAGATAACGTTTTCACTGATCGATTGGAAATTTTGTGTAGATTGTCCAGTTCTAATTGAATATATAAAAGAAACATGGCCATTATTTCTTTATTACATTTCTAAGAGTACACTGGAAGCGTTGAAATTAAAAAAAAAACTAAAGCATCGTACCCTACGCATTATACATTCCAACACCACACTGTTGGATATAGATGTTGCATATGTCTCAGGCGTTTGTTTCAATTCCAAATAATAATGAAAAAGGAAGGATATTTTTCTAACCTTTCTCCAGTGTACGATTAATCTTTATTTTTGGAGTGTTTTGCCCAATGAACACCATATATAACTGCCATTATAATTAATTGTGTATGTAATGTATTTTCTTATTACATACTGCATGCAAGAAGAAAGAAAACACTGGTCATGCATGAATTAGAAACTCCAACCGGAAGTAGGCTCAAATCTTGCAAACGGTGCGAGATATTGAGAAAAAATAATCGAAAAATCTCCCCTTTATGATACCCCTTGCCGATTTTATTTTATCTTTCACTTTCGACGTCTTTCGCTTGTGTTTGTAAAGGGACATGTACAGATGCTGTGAAGAATGAGAATGATATTTATGCTCATATGCGAATGATGCGCTGTGAGAGAGCGCAGGTTCAGCTAGTCTATCTATTAAAATGCTACAATAGCAATTAAGAGCGTTTTTTTAGGCTAGCCGTCGGCTAGCAACCTGTAAGAGGGCTACACCCTCTTTTAGGGAAGGAAAGTTATAGGTTTAGTAGGAGTGGGAAACGATGGATGAGCTATGGGTTGTTTTATTGATAACTTTATTTCATCATTTTTCCCTTTGAGGTCTTTATGATCGTTGCGATCATACACATACAGCAGAGGTAGAAGGAGCTATACATTGTACAGAACTATGGAAATAACAAAATAATAATACAGTAAATGAAAGAATACGGAACAAGAAACAAGTAATTACAAAACTATCTAAATTAAGAATATATAAGAGCGAAAATAATACAGTAAACGAAGGAACTTAGAACAAGTAACAATAAAAAAAAGAACTCACGAAATTAGGGTATAACTAAGGTACAAATTAGAAATGATAAGCACTGATGGAGATGAGAGATGAAATGAGGTGCACTTGACGTCACAACACATCATGACGAATGTTAGAGAGACAAATGCGGTTATCTTCTGCCTAGGGGTTGCTCTAGGCTGATGAGGACTTAGTGAGCCCTGTTAGTAAATTATGGAATCACTGTGCACAAAATTATAGAAAAATATGAGGGAGATGAACATGCAGGCGATATTCGTCAAGGAGTTGTCGATTGAGGTGGTCTGGTGGTACAGTGTAGCAGTATAATGTAAACAGAAATTGAAGTGGGGTATAGTGATATCGTGCGGGAGCAAAGTGAAGTGCAAGGTGATGCACTGTGTCAAAGAGAAGAGGTTGATGATGTATGTAACTCTAAGTGATAAACTTTAAACGGAGTGCTTCAAGGTGATAGCAGATGGTAGGAAATGAGATCAAGGAATAGAGATCACGAGTCGGACTTGGCAGAGAGATTAGAAAGGCAATGCGAAAAGCATGTCTTTCAAAAATGGCTAGTTTGTCATAATAGGAGGATGAAGCGGAAATCCAAGCCGGAAAGCCATATGTAAGAACTGGCCTGAGGAACACTTTGTAGGTGTTTAATACAACGTTGGCTTTAAGACGCCAGGTAGTACTGGTTAAGCGTTTGAGCAAGTTCAGACGGTTGTAGGCTTTAGTTTTGACACTTTGGAGGTGCGGTTTCCAGGTGAGATGTTGATTAAAGATAATGCCTAAGTATGGGACAGTGCGAGTTGGAGTGATGAGTGTATCATGGACAGTGAGCGATAGGAGGGATGGATTGCGATGAACTTTGGTACGTTTCCGAGATGGAACAAAAGTGATGGCTTGAGTTTTGGAGGAATTTATTTTGAACTTCTATAGAGAACACCAGTTGGTGAAACGATTTATAGCGGCTTGTAATGAAATGTTTATGGTTTCTATGGTTTTGCCTAGAGCAAGAAAAGTAGTGTCGTCAGCATAGTGGAAGAGGTGAACGTCGGGAGGCAGCTGCGGAAGATCTACAACAAACAGGATATATAAGAGAGGGGAAAGAGCAGAACCTTGAGGGACCCCACACATAAGAAAAATAGGATGGGAAAGCTGCTCATTAATGGCAATGTATGAGATGCGACATGCTAGAAAGTGGTAAATAATGCAAACATAGGTTATCGGAAACTTAAATTTGAAAAGCTTGAATATGAGTGCTATGTGCCAAACCTTGTCAAATGCTTTTTCGAGATCAAAGAAGAGAAGAACGGAGGGTTGAATGGAGTTGTAATGATTGGTGATAAGAGTTGTGAGGCGGAGTATTTGATCGTTGATTGAAAGTGATGGTCAAAAACCGGCTTGATATGATGGGAGTAGTTGGCGGTCAAGTAAATAGGGATGTAGGCGCTTGACAAGTATTCGTTCGAATATTTTGCTGAATGTAGACATTCACTGTATGGGGCAATAGGATGAGACATTCGATGGAGGCTTGTTAGGTTTGGGGAACATGAGTGTTTTAGACACTTTCCAGTCGGTAGGAAAAAATCCTGTTCGGAGTATATATAAATGCCAAAAGTGTAAGTAGTGCTATAGGACTTTTTTAATGTGTCTGTATGTAATAGAATCGAAGCCAGGTGCAGTGTTTCGTTTTCGCTGAATGACAGATGAAATTTCGGAAACTGTGATAGGGCTAGTGAGAACATGGTCGGGAAGTGCATGAGTGGTGTTCAGTTGCAAAGATCTAGTGTTAAGATTGATTTGATCGACTGGATGAAGTATGTCTGTGTTGTCCGACTCAGATGGGGTGAATATTCCCTGCAGAAAGTCAGCAAAGACGTTTGCTTTATCTGTATCTGAATGAAGTGGAGCATCATGCAGTAGAAGAGAGTATGAAGTCCTGGTGTGTTTACCACAGAGTGCATTGAAGCACTTCCAGTACAAGGTAGGATGAGCTGTGTCGGAAAGATGATTGCAGTTTTTCACACTCTGGCGTAATTTATAAGCCGAAATGTAGTTATAAACTGTTCTTTGGAGTTGACGATGAAGGCGTAGGGCTTCAGGATTTCGGGTGTGCAAGAATTCTCGATATGACTGACGTGAGCGACGAACAATAGCCAGATATTGTGGTGGAAGTTTCGGCCGATATGGGATGGATTCAGACTGTGGAATATATAGAGATGAAGCCTATTGAATTGCAGTGGTGATTGTATCAACCTGGTGTGCGAGTTCATCTTGTGTAGTTGCTGATTTGTAATCTGCCAGTGCGTTTGATATATAGGAGCGATACGATGACCAATCAGCTTTCTCGTAACGTGGTGATAGACGTGGCGAAGGTGATGTTGTATGAGAAGTAAAACTGAAATGATAAGTGAGCTTGATGGGCGCATGGTCACTCCCCATTAAGTCCAGAACAGTTACTGTACAACGGTTGTGATAGTGTTGGAGACCAAAGCTATATCCGGTTCAGTATTACTGATGGGACGAGTTGGGGACGGTAGTGCAAGAGTGCCGCTGGTATGGACTGTAATGAATCCCGTAAAGTCATCTCACTCTGCTTGAGAACGACTATGAAGGTTGATGTTGGCAAGAATAATAAAGTGTTTATATGATTGAGAGATGTGTGAAAAAAGTCGTGAAGAATAGGAAGGAATGGGAACGGATGTAGATTGTGGCTAGAGTAAGAGCGATATTTTTGAAATATAAGATAGTGATGACGTATTCGGGGATATGTAATATAGGACACTGGTGTGATCGAAATGGAATTGAATGACGAAAACCTATCGCAGCACCTCTCTTGGCTCAGTGCTGGGATGTGACTTTCATGACGTAATAAGGTGTATAGCGGGTTAGTGCATGAGGTAGGGTGCTTCAGAAAGGTTTCATTTAACAGAAATGCTGTAACGTTTTCTTCCAGTAAGAGTCTCAAATATTGCTTTGTTTTTAAGAAGAGGACGGATATTGAGAAATAAGAAAATAATATCCATAGTTGATAGAATTATACTGCTGTTTCGAGTTTGGTGGTGTGGAAATGAATAGTTGTTGGAGTATATAGCGTATAATGACACATGGAAAGTAGATTTGGCGGAAGTAATGATATGTTGAAGAACATGTTGACGTTGGAATGGATGAATATTTTGTAATATCAGAGCAACGAATTCAAGTAGTTTGCTAACGATGACAGGATCGTCAACGTACGGTTGGTAGAAACGGTTTGTTCTGCAGTCCGTAAAGGTACAACAAGCTCTGGATGAGATTCTTGAGCTGTAGGTTTGCCTTTACATTTATAACTATATCCGGGATGTTGATCATTGCACGTGGGGCATTTCGGAGGTTGTTGCATGTTTGGGCAGATGCAAGTTTGATGGGGCCCTGAACAGTAACCGCAGACAGTAGAGTTTGTACACTGAGAAGTATGATGAGAGTTGTATACCTGGCATTTTTCACACCGAAGAGGCAAAAGTGGAGAAGAACGCGATGGTTCGACACGATGTTTTCGTTTATAGATAAGTACCTCTGCCGCGAGGAGGTTATCGATGGTCTTGAGATGACGTGAGGACATGTACCATGTAAGTGGGACCAGGATTCTTTCGAATACGTATGACTGCTGATGGTATGTCCTTCGTATTGAAGTTCCTCATGAATCTCCTCATCACTGTAGGTTAGGTCGACTCTTCGAATCACTACTGAAAGTAGTGGAGGTCGTTTTGGTGGAGGTTCTTGTTTGCGTCGAGTTGAGCTGAGTGAGGTAATGGTAGCCTGTTTGCCGAAGATTTCGAATGAAGTCTTATTCCGGATTGTAGTGGCGAATTGTGTATCTTGCGATTTGAAGATGCATCCCTCCCTAGTTTTAATGACTTCTGTTAAAGGTATGCTGGGTAGATATTTTCGGAGTTGAATTGTTATGAACTTTTCGTTGCTGAACTTTGTATCGTATTGCTGAAGGAGAAATGAGTGAAGAGAGGGCTTATCCGGAGAGGTGTGATTGTTATTGAGTGATGACTGAGTATGATTGGTTTCATTAACAGTATGGTCATCGGCTGCATCCATATCCGAAAAGTCTGATGGTTTATCTCGATGCTCCTTTTTCGCCTGATGGCGAGGCTGCGTTACAGTATCAGAATATAGTTGCTTGCTTCGTGGTGATCTGGACCGCGTGGAAACGTTTGATGTGGTAGAAGCAGTTGAACTGCCCGACTGGGTGCGTTGTCTGTTACCCGTATCCTTCAGCTTGACCACCTTCCTGGCCGAAGAGGAGGGAGGAGGAAGGAAAACAGGTGGTAGATTAGCGTGTCGGCCATCCATTATGGGTCCAACCGAAGTATTGGAGTCCGCCATCTTGCTGACCGGGAAAGTAATAAGCCCTGACTCTGACCGATGAGATTCTGATGAAAGATGAATGAGATGATGAAGGTAGGACAACCCGTTTGGATAGCTGTCCAGGTGGAGCAGCCCCTCTGACTCGAACCGTAGATCCGACCGCCCTTGACTGGATAAGTCTGACGAGAGGATCTCAAGAAAGAGACAGACAAGAAGCTCAGGATGTGGAACAGGAAGGATAGTTCAAAACTCGTTATCATGCACTTGATAACGCTTCAGAGCTAGCTCTGGAAAAGTATGATGATGCGATTAAGAGCGTTTTTAAACTGCCTTTCATTCCCATCTTGCGATGGGCGGGCTGCAAAAGGTTACGCCTTCTCTGTGGACAGTGGCGTACAATAATAATGGATGGTTACTGTAGGGATGATATACAGGGTTCAATTACATGTGTTGAGCCAATAATATAAGTGTCAATGTGGAGGCACCATAGAATGGTATGATAATCTTAGGCTAAATGTGTGGTCTATGTGCTCAGGTCATTATCGATATAGATGTGGATTTGTTTGGTATATATT
Organism: Thermobia domestica; assembly: GCF_964235325.1. Lineage (NCBI taxonomy): Eukaryota > Metazoa > Arthropoda > Insecta > Zygentoma > Lepismatidae > Thermobia > Thermobia domestica. The sequence goes on along the minus strand of NC_137457.1, from coordinate 230,504,769 downwards.
GTACTCCGGGTTGTAGTCAGGTGAATTTGTTGCTCTTTCGTAAATTGCGAGGAGATGGTCCAGAGGAGGATATCCAGAACGGGGGAGAGTAGAAATCTAATCCAAGAGTTCTGTGATTGTAATATGAGATGTAGCTATGTGATGGGTGATATATCGGATTCGGAGGTTATAGAGATGGTCCAAAACAGGTGGCATGGTGGTATTTTGATAGAGTTCAGCGTTTGGGGTTTGGTATGAAAGAGAGTAGGCGATGCGTAACGCTTTGCGCTCGAGAAGTTGAAGACGGTCATAAAAATGTGGTGGTGCTGAAAGCCACGCTAGATTGCCATATGTCATAGCTGGACGGACAAATACTTTATAGGTGTAGAGTAACACTTTGGCGCTTAGGCCCCAAGTTGTGCCTTTCAAGTTCCGTAATAGATTTAAACGTTGGCGGATGTTTTTCTCGAGAGCGGCGAGGTGGCTGCGTCATGTTAGATGTTTATCAAAATAGACCCCAAGATATTTAACGCTGTTTTGAAGTGAGATAGCTGAACCGAGTACCGTAATATGGAGACGTTCAGGACTTCGTGAGGGGCAGTATTTATGTTTCTTAGGACCAAACAGCGTCATCTGTGTTTTAATTGGATTCAATTTTAGTTTCCAACGTAAGCACCAGGAGATTAAGGTATCTATTGCTGTTTGTAGGTGGATATTGATGCGGTCTACAGAGGAGCCGAGAGCAAGATAGGCGGTATCATCTGCAAACTGTAGAGCATGGATTGGAAGTGACGGAGAGGGATATCGGCGACATATATGATATAAAGAAGCGGAGAGAGAACGTATCCTTGTGGCACTCCTGCTCTTAAGAAAAATTCCTGCGAGTGTCCCTGGTTTCATTGAATGAGGGCACGGCGTTGATACAGAAAATTTGCTATCAGGCGGACATAATGAAGTGGTAGGAGACGTTTGAGTTTATATATTAATCCCTCATGCCAGACAGTATCGAAGGCACGCTCTATATCGAAAGAGATAAGCACAGATGGAAGGTGCTTATTAAAGTAATTCTGAATAAGGGTTGAGAGTTTGAGGAGCTGATCACTGGTTGCGAAAAATGGTCGGAATCCTGCTTGAGTTGGGGGAAGGATGTTGTGTTGTGCCAGAAAAGGATGGAGTCTTTTAACTAGAATCCGTTCTAGTGTTTTGCTAAATACTGAAGTCAGGCTTATCAGTCTATATGAGGAAACATGCCGGATCCTTTTGTAGTTTTAGAAAGTCCACGAGTTTGGCAAGCTTCCACAGGTTAGGAAAATATCCTGTTGAAAGGATGATGGTATAAGGAAGGGCGAGCAATGTATGAAATATTGGTGGTGCCTGTGAAAGTAGCTGGTAGCTCATAGAGTCTGGACCAGGCGCGGTATTAGGTCTGTTATGAAGAACGTTCTGGATATCCTCTGGTGTAATTGGGACTAGGAGACCAGCGGCATCAGTAAGTGGATCGCCAAACTGTGCCTGTAGGGTTTGCTGAGTTGGATTACCTTCTCTTTCAATATGTCGGTGAGAAGGATGCGCAAATATTGGATCGGAGTGAGGAGTAAAGACGGTTTCAAAGTATTTTGCAAAGGCCGTTGCCTTGTCGGTATCTGTATTTGGATTTTACGAGTAGAGGATATTGCGGACCATGTTTCTGAAAAGTCAGGCGTTTAAATAGGTTCCAAAATTTTGTTGTATTGCGCTCAGTCTGGAGTTTGTTACAGAAATTCCGCCAAGTAAGGCGGTTTTTGGCGATGACATAATGTTTTACCATTCTCTGAAACTGCTTGTGTAGATGGAAAAAATATGGATCGTGTGTTCTTCGGTACTCGGCAAGGTAAGCGTGGGAGCGCTCTAGGAGCGAAAGTGCATATGGAGGTAAATTAGGCCGGAATGGGTGACAAGTATGTTTAGCTATTGCGTGTTCGGTGCCATCACTAATTGCTTCCGTGAAAGTCTCTGCAAATTGGTCTATGGATTCAAAAGTGGTAAGAGTGGGATCAGTTTCGGCGAGTCTGGTCGAGATGTGAGTTTGATACTTGGTCCAGTTGGCCTTATGGAAATTGTATTTCGGAGGTGGAGATACTAGATTTTGGGTGCGAGCGGGTTGTTGTATCGTAAATAGAATCGGAAGATGATCACTCCCAATGGTGTCCAGAACTTCAATAGTATAGGAAGTCAAAAGGTTATTTGCAAGTGTTACTACATCGGGAGTGGTTCCACTTTCGGGGCGTGTGGGTTGAGGAATATTAATGAATGATGCATTAGTAGTTAGCAGGAAGTCTTGGAAGCGTTCTTTTTGAGCTGCAGTATGAGAATGGTAATTAAGGTCAGCCAGTAGAGCGTATGTCTTAAAATGGAGGTCCAGATATGTAAGGAAACGATATGGCAATGGCTTGGGTGATCAAACATAAATACTTGTGATCGTGATAGCTCGGTCTGGAAAATAGACGTTGGCAATGACGTGTTCCGGATATTGTTCAGAATGAGCGGGAATAATGGAACATTTCGGTAGACAACACTTTAGAGCTAAGGCAGCACCGCCTCGGGCTACATTCTGTGATAAATCGGATCGGAGTAGATGATAATTTGGTATATAACAGTGGTTGGATTTTTTCAGAAATGTTTCGTTAAGAGCTATACAGTCAACATCGTGGGCTGTTGGCATCGTTTCCAAAAGTAATCTGTTGGTGGGTAGAGAGCGTATGTTATTGAACATGATACGGATAATTTTCGCCGAGTTGGATGATTCATACTGCGGTACCAGAATGGAAGTGTAAATAGGTGTATAGTCCGGAATAAGTAGTTGACATATGTAAATGGAAAATATCAAAGGCCGCCTTTTGGATGTTCGAGTATTCGCTGGTGCTCAAATGGAAATAGATTTTGCAGTACAAGAGTCGTAAAACGAAGTACATTTTCGATTGTAGGCGGTGGGAGGATTGAAGTTTGAGTACTGGTTGTTGTAGTTGTAGTATTTGGATCACTATGAACATGGAGCGGAACTACCGTTTCCGGTCTTGCAGGATTTGGTTTTGGTTTACTGGTGCATTTATATGAATAAGTAGGATGCGGGCCGTTACAAGTATTACAAGTAGGCTGTTGGTTGAGTTGAGTACGGTTTTTAACCATGTGATGTCCTTTACAGTGAGGACAAATAACCTGGCTTGTACGTTTATGCGTAGGATGATCATTATATTGTAAACATTTGGCGCATCGAAGAGACAGCGGAGGCGGTGTGCGAGAGGGTTCTACTCGGTGGTAACGACGATAAATGCAAACCCTATTCTCCGTCTATTAATTCTGGATTGTCTGTCAGGAGTCGTATCATATAGGTAGGACCATCGTTGTTCTTAATACGAAAGAGCTTCGTCGGATGGATGTTGTCAGCTTGCAGTTCTTCAAGAATTTTTATCTCTGTATAAACAGGATCGACGCTACGAATGACATCTGACAGTAAAGGAGCTCGGCGTGGAGGCGGTTGTACTTTGGTTGTAGATGATTTTAGCTTCTGCATTCGGGTAGTTAGACCAAAAGATGTCTCGCCGACTTTAAAGCACAGATGGTTATAGAGGGGTTGGTTTGTAGTTTTAAGTATGATGCCATTTTCTGTAGGAGTGATGCGATAGATATCCTCAGGACTACAATGTCGAAGTAGCTTCTGGAAAAAGTTTTTAGGATGTTTGAGATCTTGAGGTAAATTGGTAAACAGTATTGCATCGATAGAAGGTGTCGTGTCGGTAGATTGGTAGTCCATAGTAGGATCAACTGAAGGAGCCTGTGGAGCAGAACGGGTTTTGCCTGGAGATTTAATGCCTGGAAACGATTACGAGAGCCTTGCGAACTAGTAGAAGCAGTGGAATTTCGACGCAATTGGGAGCGTGCTTCCATGTCACGTTCTGAAGAACTCCGTGAAATGCCCGTGACAATCTTAGGATTTGTTTAAGGGCAACCGAGCTCCAACTTATAATGTTAGCTTTCAAACCTTTGATTTACGGTTTTTTTTTTTGCTAGCCGTGGCTAGCACCCACCCAAAGGGTTACGCCCTTTATTTGGGAAGCGGAGTTTATAGGAACTGCAGGTGTAGGTTAACGTCGTGAGGCAAAGGAGATTTTACTAACTTTATTAAATCCAAGTTCATTCAATTGAAAGGACATTATGGCCGTTAACCATAATCATAAAGACAGGAAAACATGAATAAGTGTGAGCAATTCAACAGGAGAGCGTGAGAGCAGAACAGTGTGGAGAAATGGAACAATGAGGTGCACTTGACATCACAACACAACACAGAGTGTTAGAGAAACGAATGAATGTTATCTTCTGTCCAGAGGCTACTCTGGACGTAATGGAGACGAGTGGAGCCCTGTTAGTGCGGTGAAATCACTGTGCAACATAAGATACGGTTATTTGTGATTTCACGTTTATAACAAAGACAAATATTTTATAAAAAGGTGTACTTTAAATAACCTCCGGGTTCTATAGGCCATATAGTTAGTTAGTTAGTACTTTAAATAAATTACTTAAAGAGATCTTTTTCACGAAGCTTGTCCTTTTAAATTATTGTTCAAAGCCTTTGCCTTTTAATAAGCCTTCTCCAAAATAAATGCAAATGAATTGTGCTGCCATCTCTGGAGTTTTTTAAACTATACGTTTGTGGACGTTTATATGTTTGTGGCAAATCCTTTCGACAGTGAGATCTCGGAAACTACAGGCTCTAGAAAGATGACGTTTTCACTGATCGATTGCAAATTTTGCGTAAATTGGCCAGTTCTAACTCAATATTTAAAAAAATGGTCATTGTTTATTTATTACATTTTTACGGGTACACTGGAAGTGTTGAAATTTTAAAAAAAAATTAAGCATCATATCCTACCTATTATACATTCCTACAACGTATAATTGTATATAGAGGCTGCATATCTCTCAGGTGTTTGTTTCATGGCCAAATTATAATGAAAAATGAAGGATAACCATTTCTCCATCTAAGTTGAATCTTTATTGTTTGGAGTGTTTTGCCCAATGAACACCATATATCACTGATATTATAATTGATTGTGTGTGTAATGTATTAGCTTATTTTAAAATGTATAAAACGATAATCATGCCTGTTGCTCTGTATGGTTGCGAAATATGGTCTCTTACTCGGAACGAAGAACATAGATTGAAAGTATTTGAGAACAAGATCCTGAGACGAATATTCGGACCCAAGAGAAACGGGAATAGGGAATGGCGGAATCTTCATAACGAGGAACTACATAATTTATACGGTTTATCCAACATTGTTAGGGACATCAAATCTAGGAGGCTCAGGTGGGCAGGTCATGTAGCCAGGATGAAAGAAAGAACGAACGCTTTCAAAATCTTAACTGGAAGAGCAGCCGGAAAACGACCATTAGGAAGACCTAGGTGCAGATGGGAGGACAATATTAAGATAAATTTCGCAGAGATAGAAATACAAAGTGGATCCAATTGGCTAAGGATAGAAGTCAGTGGAGAGCTTTTGTGAACGCGGCATTGAACCTCCGGGTTCCATAGGCCATAGAGTTACTTAGTTTATGTATTTGCTTATTACATACTACATGCAAGAAGAAAGGAAACTCAGATCATGCATGAATTAAAAACTGCAACCGGAAGTAGGCTCAAATCTTCCAAACGGTACGAGATATTGAAAAAGTAATCGAAAAAATCTCCCCTTTACGGTATCTCTTGCCGATTTTTACCAAGACTTCTTTCACTTGTGTCTGCAAAGGGACATGTACAGAGGAATAACAAGGAGATTCATGCTCATATATGAATGATGCGCTGTGTAAAGAGCGCAGGTTCAGCTAGTACATAGTAAAAGTTTACACTAACCAGTCACTGTCTTGTTCTTATTTTATTAATAGGCCTATTAATTCTTATTATTCTCTTATTAATCTCCACAATCTGCGTGTTGTCTTGTATACACTCTTGTATCAAATGGTTTTGCGTCCAATGTTCTACCTGCAACCGAAACGCTTCTTCTGTCAATTTTTTTGCACGCCACCTCTATTCAGCTTTTGTCAGTAGTAGGCTACAATTTCCCGATTTTTCATTAAAGATTCTTCAAAATGTTTATGAATATCAAATGAACAAAAGGGAAATGTGATGACTTGCAGAGTCGGATTTAGGTTTAGTGGGGCCCTAAGCTATTGAAGGTAATAGGACCCTTTACGTGTCCAGGTGAACGTAGGCACCCTATATACAGAAATGGATAAACTAATATTTTAGGAAGCAGACTAGCAGAAGAGGCACCATTACTTAGATCATAGTAGCCTACACAACAGAAAGCACTGTTGCTATGTCCTAAGTATATGTAAATTTTATTTTATTGATTGATTTTCTTATACTTTGGAAATGGATATCCAGTTTTCTGCAGGTTTTCGGGACCCCCAAAACAGTTTGGCCCTAAGCTATAACTTATTTAGCTTATACGTAAATCCGGCACTGATTACTTGCAACAAGTAAAGAAGCTTTCAACGAATAGACTATATCAATTTATTTCAAGATAGAAAACTACATAAAATTTATGCCAAGTCTATAAAAGAACTGATAATGACTTGCAGCACGAACAAAACGGCAAATGCCAACTAGGTATTTTAATTTGCCAACTTGTTAAGAAATTGGGAACTTTGGGGGGAGGGAAGCTCCACCCTACCCAGGCCCGTATCCAGGGGGGTCCAGGGGGTTCTTCCCCTAAGATTTTCACGGTAGGCTGGCAAATGAACTATAATATGGTTGGATCGGGGCCCTCCTAACTTCAGCCGGGCCCCCCTACATTTTTGGGCAGGCTACAGGCCTGCCCTTACCCCCGTTAACGACGCCCCTGGATACCACACTATTTTTCGATCGGTATGGTAAAATAGTATTTTCCATACTATTTCACCGTAAATTATTATTAATTATACGTAAAATTTGTTATATTTAAATGACTGAAGCGAGGTAATCTTACGATGATGTTTTATAGGCTGGTCATTTGGGGGGGGCAAGAACTCATTTGGGGTGCCTGGCCCCGATGGACCTCCCGTGGGTACACTCCTGGGCGTCCCCCAATTCCTAAAAAAAATTACAATGGGCAAAGATGGAGTGACGTCACTGGACGGGAGACGGAGTAACGTCATTCGTCCGCTACTTGTTCATGGGCCGTTTACACTTGGTCGATTTAGTCACACGGCTAAATCGACTCGTTGCATTTTGACTAAATCGAAGCAACTAGGCCGAATCAGATCGATGGATGTGTTCAATTGTTTCAACCGAAATTGAATGCTGCTTGTAGACTCGCTCTCCTCTGGTCGATTCGAAATCGACTGGCAATTTTAAAGATGTCCAAGCAAGCAGTAATTGGTACAATTTGCGGTGTTATAGCAGAAGAAAATAGAACGTCTTTCAATTCAGTTGCCAGTCGATTAGTCGCCTTCGATCAACAAGCGATTAAATTGAAGTCCCGTTTACACGGTCGATTAAGTTGAAAGTGACGTCAATTCAACTGAATCGAACGCAAATCGACTAAGTGTAAACGCCCCATCAGATTCACTTTTACGCATGGTCACACCCCCTTGTATAGCCTAAGGATACTGTAAAGGTCGCTACTTACTACTTGGAGTATACAGTAAAAAATTATTTTATCTACTTAAAATATAGTATGGCGTTTCCTAATATAATGGGGCCTTATGCAAAGTCGTTCCGACGCGTGATTAGTGCCATACTAAAGAATTCGACTAACATATGTTTTTTGAAGTAGTAAAACCTTTAGTATGACGCTAATCATGCGTCAAAATGACTCTGCATAAGGCGGATTATATCTTTCTATCTATCTATCTACTCTCTCTCTCACTCACTGCAAATATTGCGTTATTAACGGTTAGGAAAATGCCGAGACAAAACGCCACTGATATTAAAACTTACTGCTCCAACGAAGCATGTAATATTCATTCTATATTTATGGCTTGTCTTCAACTTTTTCTTTCATACATGTGGACAAGTAGAATGTTGCTAGACATAGCAGCACGCGGCTTAACAGCATTAGTGCAAGATAAACCATGCCGCCTAAAAGAACGAATCACAGTTATACACTCATGCTTGTTCTCTCAGCGTTTCCCTTTATCAGCCAATCACATCATACCACGATCTAGTGTGACGTATTCTGCACACTATAAACACTTTTACACAGAAGGAAGCTATCGTCATCAGATCAACAACGAAAGAAACTTGTATTAACGCTTCGCTCATCGAGAGTAAGACTATTTAGCGTCTCCAGCCAAGAGATGGCACTGAACTGTATAACGTTTGTCAAAGTGTTGCCATACGTAGGTTCGGGATTATGTACTACATATTTAAATAAAGCGTTGCCAAGCTTCAAAGAGAGTTTTCAACTGCTTCCACCTCGCTTCATATACTTCCTTTCATTATAATCTATACTGACAGATTCCCTTCTGATAGAAGCAAGGTGGTGTTGTGAATCCTATTTTTAAAAAATGGCAGAAACTGCTTATTTAGCTATTCTAGATACCTCCTCTTGATAAAGGTTTTTAAAAGCGACAGTGATATAGAAAAAATAAGGTGAAATGGGAAACGAATATTTCAGAAAGACGAAAAGAAAGAAAGAAAAGGTATTAGTTATCTTTGAGCCTTGGAGTGAAATCGGTGGTTGATGAGTTTCAAACAACTTTGAATTTTGTGTATACTGGATTGTGGGAACAAATAAATTTAGGCTGTAATCTGTGATAAAACGGCATGTTTCATTGTAGTGCTGAAATTGACTCCTACATATCAAAAACCTATATCTGTATAAATAAAAAAATAAATGTAGATATGTTTGTTTGCTACCCTTTCCTAGACTGCTTCACCAATTTTGATTATTTTTGATACACGAGTGCAACCTAACCCTCCCTATGTTTTAGTACGTAAGGGAAGAAGGGATAACTAACTAAATCTATGGCCTATAGAACCCGAAGGTTCAATGCCACGTTCACAAAAGCTCTCCATTGACTTTTATTCTTAGCCAATTGGATCCAGTTTCTACTTTGTATTCCTATCTCTGCGAGATCCATCTTAATATTGTCCTCCCATCTGCGCCTAGGCCTTCCTAATGGTCGTTTTCCGATTGGTCTTCCAGTCAAGGCTTTGAAAGCGTTTCTACTTTCTTCTATTCTAGCTACATGACCTGCCCAGGCCCGTAGCCAGCCCAAAAATGTAGGGGGGGCGGCTGAAGTTAGGGGGGCCCGATCTAGCCATATGATAGTTTATCACTGTATTATAGTTCATTTGCAAGCCTACGTGAAAATTTTTGGGGGCCAGCAAAAATTTAGGGGGGCGGCCCCCTAGACCCCCCTGGATACGGGCCTGGACCTGCCCACATAAGCCTTCTAGACTTGATGACCCTAACACCGTATAAAATATGTAGTTCCTCGTTATGAAGTTTCCACCATTCCCCATTCCTGTTCCTCTTGGGTCCGAATATTCGTCTCAGAATCTTGTTCTCAAATACTTTCAGTCTATGTTCTTCCCTCAGAGTAAGCGACCATGTTTCGCAATCATACAGAATAACAGGCATGATTATCATTTTTATATAAGTTAAGCTTCAAACTCCTCGACAGAATTCGAGACTACAAGAGATTTTGAACCGAATAGTAACACGAATTCCCTCCTTTTAGTCGACATTTTATTTCTTCATGAATATGATTTTCGTCTGTTAATATTGATCCTAGATACGTATTTGAAAGTATCCACTTTATCAAAAGTATTATTTAATATTTTAACGAATCCATACTTTGCTGTATTAATGTCCCAACGCACTTCCATATATATAGTTTTCTCTGCATTTACTTCTAAACCCATGTCCCTGCAAGCGTTTAATAAGATCTCTGCATTTCTTTCTATTGTTCTCCTATCATCTCCTATTAAATTTACACCATCAGCATATGCCATAACCTGGTGAATACCGTTCAACTCTAGGCTCTGGTTGCTGTCTTTGACTTTCCTTATAGCGTATTCCAGAACAAAGTTGAATAACAATGGCGACAACGCATCTCCTTGTTTCAGGCCATTCTCGAAGTGAAAACTCGTGGACAAAAATTTTCCTACCCGGACTTTACTTTGGGATTCATTTAAACATATCTTAATTAATCTAATTAGCTTTCTCGGTATTCCAAGTTCTGTAAGAACTTTGTATAATGCTTTTCTCCTAACCGAGTCGTAGGCCTTCCTAAAATCAATAAATAGTTGATGTACCGGGGTATTGTATTCCCACTTTTTTTCGAGTATTTGTCGAATGGTAAATGTTTGGTCGATAGTTGATGAAAGGAAAAAGGGATAACATGTTAAACTGTGTTTGACACCTACATCGCTGCATCGATTTAATGATTTTTAGTATATGTGTGCCCTAATTTAGGTTTTTAGCACATTTTTGGTAAAGATTGAGGACTGACGTAAAAATAATCGAAAACTACCATATTAGTGTCCAATCCGGAGGTGAAATGAATAGTTAAATACCCAATGTCGTTTGAGTCAAAATTCTACCTTCATCGATATGGGGAGGGTCGAGAGGGTGGGAAGGGGATGGCATGTAAAATCGAAAATAAACAGTTTTGAGAGATTCTGAGATAAATAGTAATACTCTCGATGTTGTTTAAGTTCAAATTCATTCCCCATCTTCAAGGGGATGAGGGAGGACAAGAGATTGACACGTAAAAATAATCAAAAACAACTTATATTAGTGTCCACTCGATGTCGCTGAGATCAATAGTGACACATTTACTTTCAAATTCAATTCTAAGAAGGGAAGACGTTCAAATATTTTCCATACACTTATTCTTCCCGTCTGAAGAGAGAATTTTGCAGCTAGCCTAATCTAATACATAAAATTGAAAGTGACTATGTTTGTGATTTTATAACCCTTGAACCATCCGACTCATCTTAATCAAATTTCAATACAGACGAGGTTCGGGCCTGGGAAGTTTATCATTTCACTTTCGTTTGATTGTAGGGAGGAATAGGGGAGGAATAGGGGAGCGGGTTGAGTTGATTTTGAGTTTAACGTCCCGTTCAGCAGCGAGATAGATAGATAGATAAGACTTAATAACTCTTCAACCACCCGATCGATCTCTATCAAATTTTCAGCATAGATGAGGTTCGGGCCAGAGATGGAGTGGGTCAGTGGGTCGGTGGGTCAGTGGGTTAAGTGGGTCAGTGGGTCGTGGGTCAACAGCATGTGACCACTGTGACCCACCACCCATGGCCCACTGCGACCCACCAACCACCATGACCCACTGTGACCCACCACCCACCATGACCCACTGTGACCCACCACCCACCATGACCCACTGTGACCCACCACCCACCATGACCCACTGTGACCCACCACCCACCGTGACCCACTGCGATCCACCGACTCAGTATGATCTACCGACCCTCTCTGCTCACTGCATTGTAGACAGTATCTTCTGAGGACTGGTAAATTTGTCTCCGTTTTACTTTCAAGACCTTCATTTCCCTTTCTTTTCCACTTGTTTCTGTCAACTTACCTGAGGTGAGTATATCTAACCAAGTGAAAAAAGAACTTCAGGCACTTTTGGATATTGATATTTTTAACAGTAATAATAGCAATAGCACTTACACTACTACTTGGCTTTCGAGACCTGTGAGTTTTTAGAGCTAACTACTGGAAAAAATACATTTTTGAATCACTGTAATATATAAATTATTATATAAAAAAATTGAATGTAACTATGTGTGCCTGATCATCACGGTCAAATTGCAAAGTCAAATGAAATTACTTTTGGTTTATAGTTAGGCCTTATCCAAATTGGGATGTTATATTGCTTTTATTATAATGCATAATATTCTAAGGAGATAGTGAGGATCCGAATTTTTGCGGGAAAAAAATTAGTATCTCGCAAGCCGTTAAACTTACGGAGATGAAATTCAGTGTATTAACTCTTTATTGAAAATAAACAGAGTGTGTCCTAGCATTTTTTTAAATTCTCCTTTATGTGGGGGGAGGGCACTTTCTATATATGGAAAATTGGTAGTGAGTTGGTTTGTAAAAATGATCAAAAACGATCGATGTTATTTAAGAAAGAAAAAAAAATAGAAACAAAAAATACAGTACTTGGCTTCATATATCCATTGCTTTCTGCTATAATAATTGCTGAAGCTTATGTTTATTATATGAAGCGCTTACAGCACAGGGCAATCAACCCATAAAGTTGTGAGAAAAATAGGCATAAAATTTGTACTGTAAGCTTAATTACACGGAAATTTTAAGTTTGGATTGTACGCATAATTGTATGGAAAATTTTACACTTTTTCTCCCGTTACGTTGGTCTACTTACTTTGATTTGGAACTTTCAAATTTCATCCTTTTTTCCACTGAAAAGTATTGATAATTCAACAAGGAAATAATAATACTATGATAATTTAATTGAAATTCATCGTAATTTGGCAGACGGCAAACAGCAGTGTGGTAATTGAAGTTGAAGAAGAAGGGAAATTCCCATTCAACTCTGAACACTTTCCGGGAACCTCGTTCCCTTTCGCTTTCTAGACGGGGGAGGGAACTTGACAGGGTGCGAATTACCGGGGGGGATGAAGGGGATTTTTCCCCTCAATCATATTTTGATCCCCCCCCCAAAGAAGTCAGCTCAAGTATCCCCACCGGGAATGCTCGCTTTCCCCCCCAAACTATGCTCAGTATAACTCCAAATTTCACTGATTTTGTCATTTCTTGTAAGTATAATCTTCTAGCTGTATTTCGAAATGATCGATGTAAACTATTCAGTTTTGGTGATTTCTACTTACCACCTAATTACCCACTATTTTCAACGTTGTCTAGTTGAACTATATTATTATGACTACGGTTGTTACTTGCAACTGTATCTTCGTACCCTTCAGTTCGTCATTGTTCGTGAATTTGAATGTACTAATTGCGTATAACAAAGCCACATATGGATGTATAAATGTTCTTAGCGGTTGGCCAAGAAGAAGTAAACAAATACCTTCTTCCACCATACTTGGCGAAGTTCAGACATGTCATATTCATCCTCTACATTTATATCGATTATAATCTTATTTTAATTTTTGCTATAACATGTTATTTCATTTTCCAGTGTACTCTTTGTTAGCACATGGTCTTCATTCCCTAATAGGATGTGTGTATGCAACTCAAAAGTTGCATTTAATTTGTGATAATTAGCATAGTAATCACTGCCTTTTACAGTTTACGAAAATGAACTTCTGAAACCGTACTCAAAATCTGAGATATAGGTATTCTCTCGCAAGTATATGTTAACGTACACACTGGGGATACGCTTCTAGTGAGCAGACATGTTAGTGAAGGTGATTTTTAGATGAATAAGCGCACAATTGAAGATTTGTTTCAGCATTTCTTAATACGACTGGTTCTCCGTGTCATTGTCCGTGTCTGTATAAGCATTTCAACTTGAGCGGGATTTTTAAAGTTAACCCTTCATTTTTCATCTTTCTTTTCGCTGTACAGTTTGCTGTCCACGCTAATAATATTGTCTGAAAAACTTCAATGTAATGTTTTACTTTATTTGAATAACGAAGCTCATAGTGAATCAACTCATCTGCAACCTAACAGTAAAGTAATTTTAAGTGTTGGCTTCCTGTGCCCCATCACGGAATCAATATTTGGAGAAAAAAGTCGTGATGAGCACAGCTTTAGCGGGAAGTAGAAGCACAAGCTCGAAATTTGAATTGAGATATTTTAAATATTTGGCCTTCGATTTGACCTTGATGTCAGAAATCGGGACCATCAACAATCCATTTCTTATTTGATAGATTAATATCTAGATATTCTTTTTTTCTTTTTTTTTTTAAAGTATGTCCGGTTTAACTGATAATTTTAGTGGTTTTCACAAGACTGAAATAGTTTTTTTTCACAACCTGTATGTAATAACGCAAAGTGGAAGCTTTCAATATGAGTGGAAAAATTAACATATACTTGTGATCATGGCTATCGCTCGGGCCGAATTATTAACTAAATAAAGCTTAGAGAGCTACGGGGACAAGAGTGAGTACAACATTTAAGCACGTTCTGAAAGGTTTAGTGGGGTGTGTGTATGTCAGACAATATACTGTATATGTGCATAGTTGTTGCCGGTAGATTTATTAAATTAATAAATCTCTTATTTATTACAGATGTCACACACACACACATATATATATATATATATATATATATATATATATATATATATATATATATATATATATATATATATATATATATATATATATATATACAGGGTGAGTCAAAATAAGTGTTACAAGCCAATATCTCGCGAACTATACATCATATATAAAAAATATTAAGAAACAATGTACAATACAAAGGGGCCTAAGAAATGAGTCAAACATTAGGTTTCCCCCGCCCCCCATATTGGGGGGAGGGGGGTGAACGTGGAATTTTTTAATGGGAACATAGGTCGAGTGATACCTCGTTCGAAAGAGCTTGAAAAATTGAACAATTTTTGTAGGAAACAATTTTTGATATGGGGCACCGTTTTCAAGATGGGCCCCAAAAATGGTCCTGTATCCGATAAAATTTCCAGTACTTATAAATCGGAAACGGCTAAGTAGAAAAACATGAAACAAAAAATGAAAAAGGTAAACGCCATAGGCAACGTGGAATGGTGTTGTCGTGGTGCCCCAGGGCCCCCTTCATGGGGCCTCGGGACCAATTTTAAAATTTCAAATCTGAATATAAGTGAACACTCAGTTTGAACACTGCACTTTCTATCTGAATGTGGAACCATTTCCGGTGGCCATTTTGAAACAGGCCTGCCCGAAATCAAAATAATTTTTTAATAAGCTGTTTGGTTTTCCATAATCTATCAAACAAGGTATCACTCAACCTACAGGTATATTCCCATTTGAAATTTTGAAATAGGTCCCGGGGCCCCATGATTAGGGCCCTGGGAACACCACAACAACATCATTCCACTTTGCCTATGATGTTTTCGTTTTTCATTTTTTGTTTAATCGTTTACTACTCATACGTTTCCGATTTATAAGTACTGGAAATTTTATCGGATACAGGACCAATTTTGGGGTCTATCTTGAAAACGGTGCCCCATATCAAAAATTGTTTCCCACAAAAATTGTTCAATTTTTCAAGCTCTTTCGAATGAGGTATCACTCGACCTATGTTCCCATTTAAAAATTTCACGTTCACCCCCCTCCCCCCAACATGGTGGGTGGGGGAAACCTAATGTTTGACTCATTTCTTAGGCCCCTCTGTATTGTACATTGTCTCTTAATATTTTTCTTATATAATGTATAGTTCGCGAGATATTGGCTTGTAACACTTATTTTGACTCACCCTGTATATATATGGAGGTAAGGTATTTATTGTTTCATTTTGAAATTTGAACCTTCAGAGTTTATGTCCTGTTGGCCTAATTTTATCCCCTCCAATATAGATTATCTAATTCGCACATGTGTAATTACAAAAAATAAATTTATAAGCAAATAAGAAATCATCAGTTTATCAGGCTTTAATTGATAATTTGTCACAAGATTCCCTATCAAAGCCGTGGTAGATGAAGTTTCTGTTCTACATGGGTCGACATTGCTAACTGACATGGTCGATATGGAAAAGATGTTGTATGGTGATAGAGAGATTATACTTTTTGCTGAATATTTCAAACCTGACAAAGAAAAATCGTTATCAGACTTAAGTCCAACAAGTAGATTGTCGATGAGAAGTTGCAGAAATCGGGTAGAAATATTATCAATTTCCACGACAGAGTACGAAGGGGATTTCCCCTTTTGAATTTACAGATGACTAATATTAGAAATACACTAAGTGCTCAAACATTGTCTAACTTGTTGCTCATCAATGTTAATGGCCCACCGCTAGACAAGCTCAAAGTAGAGGAGCTAGTTATTTCTTGGCTGAAGGATGGACATCATTCCACTGCGGATGATTTACCGCCAAAAAGTTACCAACAGGAAATAAATCCGATTTTAGATTTGTTTTAAGGTGGAAAATTACGAGTTACGAAAAATGTATACTTGTATTACTAATAGCTTATTTGTGTTATTCAACTTTGTACCTAATTTTTAGTAAGTCTCTTCTTTGCTTTAGGTAAACTACTTTGAATAAATATTCATAATAATTGCAATTATGCATATTTGTAACTTAAATATAACGTGGTGTTTTAGTGATCACACAAATTACAATTATGAGCATACTTAATGGAGATGCTCTCACAGAGGGTACCCGAGCACATTTGTACCCTATGAACAACTGATTTTTCAAGTCTTTTGTGAGAAAAATACTGTGAACTGAGAAACCATAACCTTTTCCATATTACAAGGGTATTTTCCTGCGAATAGAAGTTTCTTGTGGAATGCGTTCAGAAATTAACACTTGAAAGAATACTCTCTTAGTACAAGCATATTTTAGGCACACACTAATTTCCTCCCACCTCGAACTCTTTCAATTTCCTCACTGACAAACACATTACCATTTCATATCGTAAAGGTCAGATCCTCTGTTATTGTAACAGAGTGGTGCTTGAGCGATTGACTAGAAATTCAAACTCCGATTAGTGACAATTTCACAGTCTTGTTTTATTACAAGTGTAAACTCTAGTCAGTTCAGAAGAGGCCGTGGATCGTGTTCAGAGTTGATGACAATGGATTTTGGTGAGTCAGAGTAGGTCAAAGTGGATGAGAGTGGTTCATGGTGGGTGGTGGGTCAGAGTGGGTCACGGTGGGTGGTGGGTCAGAGTGGGTCACCGTGAGTGGTGGGTCATGGTGGGTGGTGGGTCGTGGGTCACGGTGTGTGGTGGGTCAGTGGGTCATGGGTCACGGTGTGTGGTGGGTCAGTGGGTCGTGGGTCAAGTTTTCATTGACCCACGTCAACTGGTTCGGGTCTGGGGTGATTTCTATCATTTCACTTTGAAGGTGCAACTTAGAGTAGGAGAAGGGGCGATATTTAAAAATGGTCGAAAATGACCGATATTGATGTCGAATCCACAGTTTTCGGGGTCACTAAGATGAACATTGATACTTTCGGTGTTGTTTAAATCCCAAGTCAGCCCCGCAACTTGGAACAGGGGGAGATATATAAAAATGATCGAAAATCACTGATAACAGTGCCGAACCCACAGTTTTCGGGGTCGCTGAGATGACAGCGACTCTTCCGATCTTCTTTAAATAAAAATTCAGCCCCGCAAGTTGGCGGAGGGGGGGAATATATAAAAATGATCAAAAATAACCGATATATGTGTCGATAACATAGTTTTCAGGATTGCTGAGACGAACAGTGAGACTTCCGATCCTCTTTAAATCCAAATTCAGCCCCATTAGTATTTTATATACAAAATGAAACATATTCTTCCCGTGCGAAGACCGGGTATTCTATTAGTATATATTATGAAAATGAAAAAAATGTTTGCTACATCATAACGGAAAAACGGCTAAATTGATTGAAATGAATTTCTGAACATAGCACCAGACTATATGTGCTGTATGTTATAGTACGGCTTTGTCGTCTGTCTGTCGACAGGTATAAGAGCAAAAATGGTAAGATACATCAAGGAGCGGCTTTTAGCAATCTATTCTTTGCCCCAAGAACAGATTCCATCTCCTCCATTAACCGTTTATTCAAACCACAAGTGGTTCAAATTAACAATTTCAGGATTCAACACTTATCACCATTGAGCAAAATGGTAACAGATAGCCACAAGCTGTTTCCTGTTAGGTTCGGAGTATCAAGAGAGTATATAATCACAATCCGCAACACTCCATCTAAACCAAAAGTGGTTCACAAGATTTAAGCAATTTTAAATAAAATCGCGTGTAACTTACAAACGTAATGTTTTGGAACACTGCATTTTAAACATATAATAGCTAGATATATAAGGAGAACATTAGTGCAAGTTCATTAGCTAACATTCAGTATGATCATTGCTATTGAAATATAAACTTTGGTGCAAAACAGTCCCATAGGTGGGGTTACTTTGCACAACATACAAAAAAAGTATGTTCAACATACGAACATTACGTTTCTGTGCAATGTTTTCACTTCAGTATTTATACATTTTACTTTCTACACAAAACTGCATACAATCTACAAATATTTATATGAGAATAATGGTACTGGTATCAGTACTTAGTTTGAATTATCAATATGTGTAAAGAAAATTATGTCTTTTCTGGTTCCCTACACAGGAATCGCCTTCTAATAGTTCAGCATATATCCCACAAAAATGCCAACTGAGGAACAGGAAAAAAAAATCCCCGTGAAATGATTCGTCTTCGTTATTCCTTATGTCCAAAATATAATCCCAACCGTAATCAGTGGAAGATTTACGAGATTTGGGACTTTCAGCCTGAAGTCCACCCAAATTGAATGATTTCTTTTTTTTAAAAAAAAAATCTAATGTTAGTCATTCCTATGCGTATAAGCTGCAAGCCCCTCCAAAGTCTAGTGATTTCTTTAAAAAAATAAAACAAAATAAGAAAACGAAGCCTTTGTTAGTGAAGCTCCTCTCAAACTACTTTTCTGGATCCGACACTGTTCATAATTTATTTTCCAAAAACAAATTCATTCCAGCAGTAATAATCTAAATAGGGAGTTTACCTAAAATGAGAATGCAGTAGGTTCCAGTAGTAATAATTTCCTATCCAAGGGATATTTTGGATTGGTGCAAAGTAACCCCGAGTAGAGGCTGAAACCGCCTTCTCCCAGTTTTACTTTTTTATGACTTTAAAAAGTTTCACATTTCAATTTCAACTATTGCATCAAAGTACCATTCAGTCGTTCTTTCAGAAAAAATGTTCCGGGGGGCACCCTTAGTATTCGGGGGGTACTATTGGTACTATTATATTTATTACTATATCATAGACGTATTATTTTCGTCCGCTCCGGGGGCACTCTGAGAGTTCCGGGGGTGGTAGTGCTCCCCCAAAAACAGGTCTGGAAGAAATACTGGTCCCATTATACACAGTAGTATTCTACGAAACTGACTTAACTTTGACGGAAATTCTTGTAAGTGATGTCTTTCAAATTTTGGTGTCCTTTAAAGTGACTGCTTTCCATAATTACTTCTACAACAACTGCTTTTCATACCTCCCGGTAATTAGAACTGGTGTTAACAGCCAACATTATATCCAAAATACAGTTAGGCCAGCTTTAGACGAAAGCATTTATCGTAGCATTTCTCGTAGCAGATGTGCTGCCAAAAATCTCGTATAATATTCTATGGCATCAAAAGTATATTGTGCTTTTACACGGTAGTATTTTGATAAGCATTTTGTCGTGACGTAGCAAACAAATCAGTGGAGAAAAGCGCAATTATGGCTCCAAAACTAAAAACAGATATTTCAGTCACTATTTCTTCTAAAGCCCTTTTTTGCATATGCTTATTATTGAATTGAATTGAATTGAATTTTCTCTTTATTTCAGCGGGCGAGGTTCAGCCGGAGGCTGCTCTGCCACCTAACCCTTGTCATCATTACAAAGAAAAGAAAGAAAAAAAAAATAAAGACACAAATAAGATACAAGATACAAATAACAACATAACATGATACATTCAATAATACTAATGATAAATAAAACACTCAGTAAATGTAAATAAAAAAAAACTATACTCATACTGCTAGTCCAATTTCAAACTGTAGTAAACCTGTCATGTGTGCCAATGCTTTGTCTCTGATCTCTAAATAATAATGTTTGGAGTGATGATTTAAATAGATTATACGGTTTGTCAGTGATTGACTTTGGTAGGGAGTTCCAGATTCTTACTGCCGAGATTGAAAATGCCTTCTCCGTTATTTTTAAAGAATGCCGGGGCATATTCAGCTTATTGCTTCCTCGGGTATTGTAACGGTGAATTTCTGATCTACATGTTAATTTATGATGCAAGTAAGGTGGTGCTTTATGTGAATTTATTTTGTATAGTAAACAACAGTATCGGAGATATCGTCTTCGGGACATGGTTAGGATATTGTTTTCATTAAGTACCGGCAGAATATGCTGAGACTTCCTGTAATTGAGAGAGAAGCGTATAGAGTAATTCTGTATTTTCTGAATTGCTCTAGTATTTTGAGTGGAGAGAGAACTACCATATATTGAATCGCAGTAATCGAACAGAGGCAAAATCAGAGTGTTAACAAGATATAGTCTTGTTTCTTGCGATAAATAGCCTTTCAGTTTATAAAGCTGTCGTAAGATGCGCTTAGCTTTAATACACTGTTCAGAAATGTGTTTATTCCAGCTAAGCCCTTGGTCTATTATTAAGCCTAGATCTTTAACAAAGGGAGAAAATGGAATACTGGAATTCACTACAGTTACTTTTAGGTCATCAGGGTTGATTTTGCTCAACTGATGTGATGTTCCTAATACAGTGAAAACACATTTTAATGGATTAAGTAAAAGACCATTCTTAAGACACCAGTTGCTAACAGCTGAAAGATCCGTATTAAGTAACTCTATTGTGTCCATAATATTTTCAGGTGTACTACTGATGAAGATCTGGGTATCATCCGCATAGAAGTGAACTGATGAATGTTTTATGACTGTAGAAAGATCTGCTGAAAAGAGGGAAAATAATAGGGGACCTAATATTGAACCTTGCGGAACTCCTGCCTTTATCAGGGATGGGGTAGATACCTGAGTCTTTTCTCCTCTTAGTATTACTTGTTGCTGTCTACAAGAGAGATAGCTGTGGAACCATTTAATAACTGATTCCGAGAAGTTGTAATATTTCATTTTGGCCAGTAGGAGTTCATGATTTACTAGATCAAAAGCCTTCGAAAGATCCAACAAGACCAAAACTGTTACCATTGAATTTTCTATTGAATTCAAAATTGAATCTGTAATTTCTAAAAGGGCTGTGGTTGTGCTATGTTCTTTACGGAAGCCGGATTGAGTAACAGGCAATACTTCATTTTTATTGATAAAAGATGTTAATCGCTGAAATGCTACCTTTTCTAGTACTTTGGAGATAATTGGAAGTATACTGATGGGACGAAGCTCATCAAGCGACTGTACAACTGTCTTCTTGGGCAGTGGAACCACCTTCGCTCGCTTCCACAGTTCTGGAAAACAACCTTGAGTTAATGAATAATTTACTATGTGAGTAAGTGGAGTTAAAATAAACGGAACAGACAGTCGAAGCATTTTTCCTGTTATTCCATCAAATGCACATGTGTTGGATTTAATACTGTGTATTGCAGTTTTAACTTCTGTTTCGTTTACAGTGTGAAACTTAAACGTTTCAATATTGCTATTTAGTTTATGCGATGAAAACCAATGCGTTTGTTGATCAAGTACTTCAGTGCTTGTCTCAGACATTTTATAGACACTTGTGAAATGTGAATTTATAGCTTCAATGTCATTTACATCATCTGGAAGAATCAAGCATGAATCGTTTTTACCTACACCTAGATCACGCAAAGTTTTCCAAATGTTACGTACTTCATTAGTAGATCTCATGCGATCAGAAAAATACGCAGTCTTTTCTTGTCGCACAACAGTAGTTGTGAAGTTACGCAAACGTCTGTAATCCTCCCTATGCAACTGATTCTTCGTTCTTTTATATTTTCTGTAAGCACGGTCACGCAACTTCATTAAAAGTTTTGTGTTACTTGAAATAAAGGGAAGAGTGTTCTTAGATAGCCTTTTCGTTTTGAGCGGTGCATGGTTATCAAAAATGTCAAGTATAGAGTTTTGTAAAAATTCAACTTTATTATCTATTGTTTCCATTTGAATAATATCATCCCAGTTGTAATTTTGTGCATCATGATAAAACGATTCGGTATTAAATGAAGCGTAAGTACGACACTGAATTACTCTACTGGGAGTTTTGGATATTGTATGAAGCTTGAGAGTGACGTGAATTACGCTGTGGTCTGATGTTCCAATGGGTGGACTAACTCCAAACGAGTGTACCTGTTCCGGGTTGTCAGTAATAATTAAATCTAGCAAAGATTCGGTAGTTTCAGTGACTCTCGTGGGTTCATTTATTAACTGTGTGAAACCTAATATGTTAATAATAGATTTCAAGTAAATAGTTTCTTGTTTATCTGGACAGAGTTGATCGCAATTGAAATCACCAACAACGAATATTTGGTCGACTTGTGGATATAGTTCCAATACGGCATCTTCGATCGCTGACAATTCCCTATATGGTATGCTGGGAGATCTATATACAGCAGTAATACCAATTGACAAGTGGTTCACATTAACAACAAGATTTAAAATTTCTATATCTTGATAAACATCGTTAGATTGAAAGTCAACAACTTTCACTTTAATATGTTTTAAGTAGTAAATCAGCATGCCTCCACCCCTTCCTTTGTCACTGCGAATGACTGAATATCCTGGAATCTCAATTTGCCTTGTACTTATAGAATCGTCCAACCATGTTTCCGATATAATTAAAATGGAACATTTTGTGGAGACAGCGAGTAGCCGTACTTCGTCAATTTTAGGAAAAAGAGAACGGACATTTGCATGCATAATCTTAAAATTTGACGAAGCAGCAGATTGAGTAAGGATCTGAAACCCCACATTGTTTATGTTTGTACTACCCATGTTCAAATACAAAGATTATAATTAAAATGTATGTAAAAAACACCATTAAAGCAGTAATTGAGCCCTGACGAAACTGAAACGCTACACTGACACACATGACATGATGACTGCCTTTTCTACCGATAAACATAAAATAAAATACCATAGAACATAGATGACTAAACTTACAGTAAAGAAGAAATAACAGTATGGGAAAAAATTGCCTTATAAATGCAGTTCTAACATAGGCGTTTTTGTATTTGTCACTTGACGCACACTTAATAAAACAGTGCTTAAAATTTAGCATTTTCATCGTGTTGTTAAGTTGTTAACTTCATCGTGTCCAGTTGAGATTTGTAACGTGATGAGTAACTAACTTACAACATTGGTACAAGTACCCTTGTACAAGTTCAACTTCTATATCCACTAATATATTATAAATTTGTCAACTCACGGTACACAGATAACAAAAGAGCAAAATTGATTTCGACTTACCATAGTTGTCCTTTAAAGTATAAAATATATTTATAACATAGAACAGAACAGTTAACTGTAACATAAATACACTTTTGCACTACCTGCAAGTTACACACTTTTGCACTACACACAAGGTCATCATTCACACACTGTAGAGTGCAAACGTTACAGCTCCTGTAATTGAGAAGCGTTCGTAACGTAGTTCTTTTTGCCATTGATGATGACAACAATTTTTCCGTCCCTTGTATACACATTCTTGGGGTCAAACTTCTTAAGTGCCTTTTGCAGTAGCTGCAATCGTGAACTACATAAATCTTCTCTTATTACAATTCCAGAGTTCTTTAGCTTCCGTTTCTGATTAAACACTTCAGCCCGTGAGCGATAACTAACAAATTTAACAATAATTGGCCGTGTACTACCAGGCTTCTTCTGTCCTACTCTATGAGAACGGCAAATGTCCCTTGTACTTAAATTTACGCCCAGTCTCTTTTCAAAGATTTCCAGTGCAAGGTTGTCTGTGTTTTCATTTATCTTCTCAGGTACACCGAAGATCCTTAAGCTGTTTCTACGCTGATATTGTTCTAACTCATCTATATTTTCCTGCAGATCACTTATTTTCTTGTCTCTTTGTACCAACTCTTTCCGTAAGTCCTCAATTACTTCAATATTGAAATTTAGCGTTTCTTCCAAACGTTCTATCACAACACGCGTTACAGATTCAATTATTGAATCAACGATTAGCTTCATGACTTCAGGTGTCTGCACAGTACGTTTCACTTCATCACATATATCCTTCATAATTTCTGACCTACTTGAAGCTGCAGCCGGTGACTTCAGTCCATTGTTTCTGTCCATTTCCATTGTGTCCATTTTTATTATGATACAAAGGACTTTTAACGGTGCAGTTATACTATACAGATCCATAGATTTTAAAATTTACAGAAGAAATTTCTAATATTTTAATAGAGTAGTGTATAAGTAATGGAAATATGCTGTGCACTTACATCTTAGATGCGTATTTACGTGGAAATATAGAAATTAAAGTCGAACCTGAAATGCACGTAATCTTCAATAAGCTGCCATAAAATTTTGGCAAGTCTGTAATTCGACTGAGTTAAAAGCATTTTTGTAATCTATTTTTAGGACTACCTTCTTCGAATCTTTATTTGCTTTTATGAATGTTCTGGTAGCGTGGATAATGACCTCATTGCCCTTTTTTGTGGCAAATCCCAATTTTGTGGCATATGCTTGTGATTATGGCTATCGCTCGGGCCCAATTATTAAGTAAGTAAACCTTAGAGAGCTACGGACACTAGAGTTAGCACAACATTTAAACACGTTCAGAAAGGTTAGGTGTGGTGTGTGCATGTCAAATATATATACATAGTTGTTGTCGGTATATTTATTGAATTAATAAATCCCTTATTTATTACAGATGTCATATCATATTTGTCATATTTATGTGTGTGTATGGGGGGGTAAGGCATTATTGTCTCATTTTGAATTATTACACCTTCAGACTCTACAAATTGGCTTAATTTTATCCCCCCCCCCATATAAATTGTCTAATTCGCACACATAGTATCCCTACTCCAACTCATTTTTCTTTACTACAATTCAATTTCCCACACAAAACAAAGAGCATGGATATTTGACACAAAATCTTTTGCTTCCTTTTAACACACCACGGCGCTGCAATCGGAGCAGAAATGCTGGGGAAAAATGCTACGAAATAGAGCAGGTTCTATCGACAAGAAATGTCATAGAATATGCCATGGCATGGGAAATGCTATACACGGTAGGATATCGATGATACGATTTTTGCTACGAGAAATGCTACGATAAATGCTTCCGTCTAAAACTAGCCTATTAGATGTTCTATCTTACGGTGGCAGTTGAAATTTCCTGTTTACAGTTCATGGTTTTGCCAACAAAGGACTGTGCAACTCGTTTCATATTTTATGCAAAGTAACCCCTGATATGCATAGTAACTCCGTCTTACGGAACTACTTCCGGTTTCAATACTGATTTTCATAGAGTAAAAACCGTAAACAATATCGAGATGCTCTTCTTTGCAATCAATCCCAAGAATACGTTCCATCTTTTCCGTTAGCTCTCTATTCAAACCGGAAATGGTTCAAATTAACCACTTTTGGTTTTAAAGTTTGTGGCTCTGTAACGAAAACTGTAATATATAAGGATAAGAGGTTTTTGCAAACGATTCAACGTCTCAAGACAACATACCATGATTGCGCGCAACACTACCAAAACCAGAAGTTTTGCAAATTTACTGATTCTTCCGGTTTCAATACTAATTGCCAGACAGTAAAACGGTAAGAGATATCGAGATGAGTTTTTTTTTTTTTTTTTTTTTTGCAATCGATTCAGTGACACAAGAATAGGTTCTATCTCCGCCTTTAATCCTCTATTCAAGCAATATTTGGTTCAAATTAGCCATTTTCGGTTTCGTTATGTATCACCATAAAAAAAATGGTATTATATATATAGGGATGTACCTAAAGGGGTACGGGCCCCTTGGGGTGTCTCATTCGCATAGAATTATTCTTTCCAGATTGAACATAATTTGTCTACTATGTTTGGTTAAAATTACTCCAGATCAGTGGCGTATTTAGGGGGGTGGCTTCCGGGCTTAAGCCCCCCCCCCGAAATCTTACTTACTATAGTAAAATATATGAAATATCTTGCAGAATTTTCACATTTTCAGGCAAAGCCCCCCCCCGAAAGTTAGCAAAGCCCCTCCCGAAACAAAATCGTAAATACGCCACTGCTCCAGACATTTCGGAGTTACGTTGGAATATACATTCATACATATACATTTAAACATATACAGGTATAGAGGTCAAAAAACCCCTAACATAGGGTAACTCTCTCATTAGTCTATCAGAGTTGCAATAAAATGTAAGAGGGGAAACCGTCTCCAAATATGAGGTTTTCCATCTAAAGTGAAGGATTTTTTTTAAATCGGATGCGCCGTTTGGGCTGTACACTCTTTATGCGCCCAATGTTAAATGAAAATGCAACGTTGCCATTTACCTGGGGCTGGGAGAAGGAAGAATGGGACCGGAGGTGAACAAATTTTGTAGGACAAATTTTGTAAGACATAACAGTCAATAGTGCATGTTTGAAATGGGGGCTGGCCATCTACACGTTAGCATAAAAGTCAATAACTTCGCTCACTTGTGTTGAGAATCCAGGTAAGTGGCAACGTTTCATTTTCATTTAACATTGGGCGCATAAAGAGTGTACAGATCAAACGACTCATCCAATTAAAAAAAAAAAAAAACTTTCATTTTAGGTTGAAACATCATATTTGGAGACGGTTTCCCCTTTTACATTTTGTTATAGCTCTGATAATAACAGTTACCTTATGTCAGGGGACTTTTGAGACACCTTGTACATGATAGGTGAGCAACGCCTTTGGCGTTGCCCCTGTATATTCTCAAGCCAGCTGACGTGCTCGTTCATGTCTAAACTTGGGATTAAATGCCATCGTGATTGTAATCAAATAGCTTGATGAACCCAAACTATGGATTCGATGCTAATCTTAGTAATTTGAGATACTTTATTTTTCACGCGTTCTCACCCTCATACCGATAAGGGCTGAACGTGACTTAAGCGCTATCGGGAGTGTAATTATGAAACTTAGCGATATCGAGAACTAAGGATTCGACATAAATATCGGTCGTTTTCAATGTGCTGATGACGGTTAAACTTAGACTTAAATGCTAAAGAGAATGCCACCAATCAACTTAAGGTCTCCGAAAACTACGGACTCGATACTAATGTCTCTCGCCTTTGATTATTTTTCATGTCACCACCTTCCCCCCACCCCTCCCCGAGGAGTACTAACGGGGACTGAACTTGGATTTAAATGGCGTCGTGAGTGTCACTGACCCCAAAAAGTATGAACTATATATTAACATCAGTTGCTTTTTTTTTTATTATTTTATATGTTACCCCTTTCCACTCTCCCTAGGTATGCTAAGGGATCTTACTCTTACTGGAGGCCGAACTTGAACTTAAATGTCATCGCAACTGGCACCAATCAACTTAGTGACCCCGAAAAATATGAATTAAATAATAATATCAGTCGTTCTTTCTTTAACGTTTTTTATGTCTGCCATTCCCACTAATCCTAGGAGTGCTAAGGGGATCTTGTAGCCACTCGGGATTTAACGGACTTAACTTGATGTTAAATTTCGTCAGGACTGTCACTAATTAACTTAGCAAGTCTGAAAACTAATGATTCGACACTATTATCGGTTGTTTTTTGTTTTCACATGTCACCATTTCACCTTCCCCTGTGTTCTAATGGGGACTGAACTGGAACTTAAATGTCAACAGGAATATCAGTATTTAACTTAATAACTCCGAGAACTATGGATTCAACATCAATATCGGTCATTATCGTTAATTTTTATGTCTTTCCCTCCTCTCCTCCTATGAGTGATAGAGGGGCTTACATCAACTAGGCGCTGACCTTGGAGGACGCCGAAAGTATCATCAATCAACTTAGTGACCCCCAAAACTATGAATTCGACAATATTATGGGTAATTTTCAATTATTTTTATATAACACTATCCTCCCCTTCAGGAGTACTAATGGAGGCTAAATTTGGATTTTTAACAGCATCAGAAGTGTGATTGTTCATCTCAATGACTCAAAAAACTACAAATTTGACACTAAAATTGTCCCTTTTGATCATTCTTATGTATCGCTCTAGGTGTAAAAAGGAGTCTTACCTTCATTAGACTTAAAGGGCATCGAACCAGCCACCAATCAGCTTATGAACCTCGAAAACATCGGATTTGACACCAATATCGGTCGTTTTCGATCATTTTTATATGTCTCCCCCTTCCTCTCCCGCGTAGATGTGCTTTGGGGGTCTTACGGTGCTCTTTTCTACACTACAATAATACATGTACCAACTTTTATTAAAATTGCTCCTGGCGTTCCAGAGTTATGGTGGAACATACCCCCTACATATATCCATTAAATGTATATATACAGAGAGAGGGTGAGAGAGGGAAAGAAAGAAAGAAAGGAAGGAAGGAAGATACAGATATGTAAATACATTTGGTGCTTTGATCAGTTTTGTTTTCTGTGAAACATTTCCAAAGCTTTAATGAACAATATACAAGTTTCTCAATTAATATTAAAACCGTAAGTGTGAGTATATTTATACTTCTTGTTGTAATTTCATAATCATTCACTTTCAACAATCATGTGTCTTCTTTAGTTTAAAGCGCATTACCGTGAGACTTTAAAAAAAAGTATCACTTTCACCTCCTGTTTTAGTAAAGATAGATTAAAGTGGAGATTGGATGCTTAACTGATTGCAGAGAAGCGCGCTTCTTGCTGTCTATTGTCGTTATTACTCTCAAGGATCTTATAAAATATAGGATCTGCCCTTACAACAAAATCTTGAAGCCATACGTCACAGTTTCGCCACCCCTACTCTGCCCACTCTGCCTAATAGGATCGCTATGTTTTGAGCCAACAATCATGGCGGAAACGAAAGTAGCCAACCAGACGATGCAAGAAACGAGAGTAGTCAATCACACTTAGCGATGCTCGGTGCTTTTTTTTTTTTTTTTTTGGCTTCATTGATTTAATAGGATGAAGATACATATGGGCAGATCCTTTATTTTATAACATCCTTGAATACTCTAGCAATCAACAATAAAACCGGAAGTGACTGATTTTTGTCTCTTCCGGTATGAATCTCACAACTATTAACGAACTCAATTCTTAAATTTTCACGCTCTCCATCTTGGACAAAATGAATATGGTGATGCATCAAGTACTGTAGTTCTTGAGACTTTGTCTCACATACGAACACACGGATAGAGGAGGGATATAAGAGAAGGGGATTTGGTAAAACAAACTCCTTAAAAATTGGTTAGTTTGAATTGAATTTAGCGTCCAGTTCAGCAGCAGGTCTATATGAGACGTATGTTTACAAATTAACGTGAGATCCGAACCACATGAGCTCCTGCCTGGAATCGAATTTGAGTCTTCAGCGTCAAAGGTGCGTATGCTAACCGTACAACGACGAGGGAACTTCCCTTAAAAATCAATAATGTCTCGTTTACTGAAGGTTATGGACAAGAATATGTGAAAAATATAAATTTGGGATTCCTCCTTTTTTTTCATCCTCCTCTGTGCGTTGGTTTTCTTGGAGTTCTTCCGCTTCTTCCTACTTTTGTCATTTCACCATCATTATCATTTATTTTTATATCATCATCACCGTCTTTCTTAGCCTCGGTGCATAAAATGGCGCGTTGAACTAAAAAAATTTTTTTTTCTCTCTTTATAATGATTTAATTGATTTTTACGACAAACTATTATACAATGATATAAAAATGTAGATACTGTGTAGAGTATTTAATAATGAGCATGATAACACTTACTAAACATTCAATGAACTTAAAAAGTTCGTTACTGAATTCTCTATGTATGTGTATTTGTCTGTTATTTGAGTTTTTTTTTTTTAAATGAGCTCTCCCTTCGATAGAACTTTAAAACCTATGTGAGAAAGTGATGAATTTTTTCGCTCACTCTTACCGTTCCAGAGATATTGGCCAAAAATTGGCCGATTTCCGGAGATTTGAGGAACCATATTTCGGGAACCATAAATTATACACTGTAAAAAATGAGGTGTTGAAACAACACAAAATGACTACCACTTTAGCGTGTTACTTGTGTGTTAATTCAGCAACTAGCTTTTTTTTTAGTTAACCCGATCAAAGGGTTAAGCCCTTTCTTTGGTAGGAGGAATTCTAGGTATAGGGTTTTACTTTATTGATAGTTGGGCATTGAGAGTTTGAGAAGCATTAATTTATTTTATTCCTTTGTGGTCATCATTTATTTATTTTTTCTTCAATATGGCTTTGGAGGCATCAGTTGGCATAAGGAAGGCATCAGTTTACGTAGGTTCTATTTATTATTCACTATTGCCTCAAGGATGCCGGGCTATGGTTCTGGAATGAGGGATGAGGTGAAGTGCTCATAGACGCCACAACAAAAACAGGGATATGCTTAGTATAGACGAATGAATTATTATCTTCTGCCCTGGGGCGTCACAGGGCTGATGATGACAGATGAAGCCCGCTGCTAACAACATTGATGAAACACTAGTGCAGAGATGGATAAATGCATGGACTAAGATGAGGTGGGCGGTATATAGCAAAATCAGCCTTGTGAGGGTCATTATCGTCTAAAGTGTTATGGTAAAGAGTAAGAAGATGTTGAAGAGGTGTGGCTTGATGATGAAGAGGGATATCATTAATGATATCCTGGTGAAAGGTGTCGAGGAAGAGCGAATTACCTTCGATAATGACTTTTGTAATGTATTTTATGCGGAGTGTTTCCAAGTGTTGTAAGATGGTGGGAAAGTTGATACGGCGATATAGATCAGCAGTTGGTGCTGGTAGTCTTATGCGATAAGCAAGGCGGAGAGCATAATGTTCGGATATTGCAAGTCTAGTATATAGTGCATCAGGTGCAGAGATCCAGTATATATGGCCATTTGTGAGAGCAGGTCGAAGGAAAACCTTATAAGTTTTAATAACAGTATCAGTATGTAAGCCCCAAGTGGTGCCCACTAGCCGCCGGAGAAGGGTTAATCGATTTGTAGCCTGCGATTGGATTTTCTGTAAGTGGGGTTTCCAGCTGAGTTTTGAGTCAAAGATGATTCCGAGGTATGTTACTTGTGATGATGGGCGTATGAATGTGCCATTGACGTGAATATGAAGAACAGCAGGATTGCGATAAATTCGTGATCGACAGCGAGGTGGAAGAAAAATGATAGCCTGTGTTTTGAGGGGATTTATGGTTACGCGCCACTTTTCACACCAGAAGGTGAAGGCATCTATTGCTTGTTGGAGTGTTCGATTTATGTGTTGAACAGTGTTGGATGTGGTGGAAAAAGCTGTATTGTCGGCATATTGATATAATGAGACATTTTTGGTAGAGGGGGGAAATCTGCTACATATAATATATAAAGAAGGGGTGAAAGAACAGAGCCTTGAGGAACACCACAGTGAAGAAAGATCGGATGTGAAAGTGATCGGTTGATGGTAATGTAAGTCATACGATTTGAAAGGAAAGAATGGATACATCTGATGTAGGAGAAAGGAAGATGAAAAGAGTGAAGTTTTGTGATGAGGCCGGCATGCCAAACTTTGTCAAAAGCCTTTTCAAGATCGAACAGTAACAGGCAGGAAGGTTTGAAGGTATTATAATGATTAGTTATGGCGGTCGTGAGGCGTAAGAGTTAATCGGAAATACTGATGTTTGGGCGAAAACCAGCTTGATGAAGAGGAATGAGGTTTTGTTCAGAAAGATGGGTATGAAGGCGACTGACAAGAATGCCTTCAAAGATTTTGCTGAGTACTGATGTCAATTGTATAGGACGGTAAGATGAGAGTTCTGTAGGAGATTTATTGGGTTTGGTGAAAAGCAGAGTTTTTGAGGTTTTCCACTGTGGCGGATAAAAGCCGGTGCGGAGAATGAAGTTGTATGTGGCTGCAAGAAGTGTATATAAGACGAGAGGAGAGGCTTTTATGACTTTATAAGTGATATGGTCAAAGCCAGGTGCCGTGGTACGTTTCGATTTGATGGAAGAAGAGATATCTGCAGGAATAATGGGATCATTAAGAGGTGAATCGGTGAGTTGATGCTGAATGTTGGGTTGTAGAAGCGGGGAGTGCGGATTTGCAAGGCGTTCGACACATCGGGTGATAGTTGGGTGTGGTAGTTGTACGGTAGGGGTAAATATTTCTTGGAAGAAGGCAAAAGCATTTGCTTTATCAGTATCGATTTGGAGAGGATGATTAAGTGAAATGATAGGGTATGATGTATGTCGAGGTTGACCAGTTAACTGATGGAACTTTTGCCAGAATTTGGTGGGATGTGATGTAGTTAAAAGGGAGTTGCAAGTGGGGATCCATCGTTTTCTTTTATAGGCAGTGAGGTAATTATGAGGCATGCGAGTCCAACGACAATGCTGTGCTAAGGATGTAGGATTATGAGTACCTCGCGGAATGAGCGGCGAGAAGCAGCAAGGATGGAGTGATATTGCGGAGGAATCGGAGGTTTGTGTGGATGAAGTATACGTAGGGGTATGTTATTGTGGGTGGCTGTGTCAAGAGATGCTGTGAATTGGTCAACAAGGTCATAGAGTTCATGCTCTGAGGTAGGCTCTTGAAGATGTTGTATCGGATTGGTGAGATCCCCTTGGAAATTAGCCCAATTTGCATGATTATAATCAAAGTAGTGAATGGGCGGTGGTTGTGATTGAGCTGAGTGGGTGAGAATAATATCGAGTAGTATCGGAGCATGATCGCTGCCGAAAGGTGGGAGAACCCTAAGATTTTGAATATTCAGAGACGCAGAACTGATAACTATGTCTGGGGAGGTGTTGCTGATGGGGCGAGATGGCGATGGGAGATGATGAAAATCGGCGGCAAGGATATTAGAAATGTAGTTGCAAAACTGTTGTTTCTCAGCCTGCGGGCGCCCATGAATATTTATGTCTGCTATGATGATGTAATGCCTAAAAGTATTGTCAATGTATTGAAAAAAATCATATGGTATGGGGTGGCCTGGCCGAATGTAGATAGTGCATAGGATGATAATTTTGGTGCGAAAATATAGCATGAATATGGAATACTCGGGAAGGATATGTGGCTTTGGAAAAGAATGAGTGCGTACAGGGATATTGTAATATGTTCCAATTGCAGTGCCTCCATTTACTCGTTGGTATGTTCTAGAGCAATCATGACGGTGTAGTTAAAACTGGGGAAAACGAACATGATGTGTAGGTTTGAGATATGTTTTGTTCAGAGCAAAAGCCTGTATTCGTTCCTCTCTTTGGAGATGTTCAAAAACTGCTTTGTGAGTGAGAAGAGATCGGAAGAGGAAATTGAATGCCACGAAGATTGATAGTGTTTTAGAAGTTATTTGGCGATAATTGTAAATTATAGAGATGGCCATTTAGGGATCTGCTTTAGTAGATGTGATGGAAAAGTGAGCATGTGGACCGGTGTAAGTGGCAGAAAGTTGCAGGCCAAATAATTGTTGGGCAATGTGATCGACCTGCATAAGAATGTGTGGGCTTAAGAAGGGGTGGGTGTTTTGAAGAATAAGAGTGGCGAAGCGGAGTAAGTCTTCTGCCGTGATGGGTTCTCGTAAGGAGTTAGCAAGTGGTATAGCGGAATCGATCGTGCGGATGGGAACAGATAGTTTAGGTTTATCAGTTGGTGGAGCAGGTTTTTGATGGCATTTATAGCTATAGGTTGGCTGTTGTTGATGGCAGATATTGCATAGAGGTGTTTTTTTTTTTTTTTTAGGTTAGGACAGTTCTTAGTGGTATGGTCCTCATTGAAGTGTCCACAGCGGGATGAGTTTGGAAGTTTTTAGTCAAGTGGGAGGCATATGTTTGACATCTTTCGCAGCGGATAGGAAGTTGTGGTGAAGTGCGGGATGGTTCTACTCTGTGGCGTCTGCGATAGATATAGGCACCATTTTGAAGCAGATCATCTACTGTTTCCTTGGATGCTGTGAGAACTCGAACGAGATAGGTGAGACCTGACTGACACTTGATGTGAATGCATTTGTGTACTTCATAACATTCGAGTCGTAATTTATGTCAAGGATTTCTTCGTCGGAATATGTTGGTGGAACGCCTTTTATCACCACTGAGAACATGGGTTGGCGTCGAGGTGGCGGTGGTTGCTTTTTCTAATTTGAGAGAGAGCTTGAATGTTAGCTTTGTCGCCAAAAATGTGAAAGCCTGCTTTGCTCCTGATTGTAGTAGCGAAGTTTTGGTCTGGAGATTTGATGATGATTCCGTTTCTAGTGAAAATGATTTCTGATACATTAGCTCGCGGATAGTATTTCATAAGTTGAAGTAGGATATATTTACGATGAGAGTATTTGGTGTCTGCATTAGTGAGAAGATAATTGAAGGTTGCTCGAGGTTGGTTTGAAGCGATGTCCATAGCTAGATCATAGAGGTCACTTTCGGATGCTTGACTGACAGGAGATCTTGATCAAGGACGAGGTTGTTTTTTTCTGATTTTACGATTGTAGTGTATCACCTGATCGTTTTTGAGAATTGGGACCCGTTTTGGGTTT
This sequence comes from Thermobia domestica, assembly GCF_964235325.1. Taxonomy (NCBI): domain Eukaryota; kingdom Metazoa; phylum Arthropoda; class Insecta; order Zygentoma; family Lepismatidae; genus Thermobia; species Thermobia domestica. The sequence goes on along the minus strand of NC_137457.1, from coordinate 230,470,546 downwards.
GGCCCCCTTGCACTTCATCGAGTTCAGAGCGGACTCACCCACGGATCGCAAAAACTGCGGAGTGGCCGAAGCCAGTACAACATGAGAAGCGAACAACAATGATCAGTCTGGTTGATGTCGAAAATATGAGATGAGATGATAGGATATGATATGATCAAAGGTCGCACAATGATGATGATAGGTTTGACCCTCCAGCCCTGAAAAGTACTGTCAATCCCAGTTAGAACGTATGCGTGCTGGTCTCTATTGTGCGTATACAACACAATGTCCTCGAAAGTACGTTAATGATTCCCAGCTAGGCTAGGCTTGGTACAAAATACAGTTTGTGACGTATGGTACATCAAGCTGGTGAGAAAGTGTATCAGCACCTAGCATTTTTTATTTGCTAGTCACGGACGACTAGCTCCCGCCCAAAGGGTACCGCCCTTTATATCGGGATGTGGAGTGAAGGAATGATGGCTATTAGGAAAGTATGGATGGGTTATGTTCGAGTTATTAAACTTTATTTCAACATTATATTGTACATAATCATAAATATATTGAGAGGACATTTACTGACCAAGAGAACAGTAAATCATATATTAAACCAAGAGGTGGACATTATGGCCGTTAACCATAATCATAGCTTAAGGTGGATAGGGTGAATGGAAATAAGGTACACCAGACGTCACGACAACGGGTTTTGTTAGCGAAACAGATGTGGGTTATCTTCTGACCCGGGGGCAACTCCGGATCTGATGGAGACAGGGGAAGCCCAGTTAAACACGAGGACTACTGTGCATAAGATGGAATGATGCAAGGTGATGCCGTAGCGGTGGTGTAGTCTGTGATGAATAGACGGTCGGGACTGTCAGGGGGTAAGGATAAGTGGTAGAGGGTAAAGAGCAGTGAAAGAGGGGTATGTCGGAGAAGGACATTTGAAGGATGTAAAGCAAAATGATGCATTGTGTCTAGAAGAATGGGATGATGAGTTTGACGAATCATGCTCTTCGCCAAAGTTCAATTGAGAAAGAATCTTGTCAGAACTTTTAAATGAATCTGACATAGAAGAGAAGGCAGTGGGCTCGAATATAGCAAGGTGAAAATTAAAAACACTGTCACATTTTGATGCAAATGACAGTGATTTGAACATTTTATTTGATAATAAAAATGGAACAAATGGAAGCAGTGGTACGTTTCCTGCAATGAATCCCTTGTAATATTCATGATGTTGTAGTGGTGTTAGTTTACATAACTGACAGACAAGTCGTAGCTTCTTTGCTTACGTTTTACATGTTCATTCCATAGGTGCAAAAACCTGACATTGTGCTAAGAGGCGAAATTTAGAGGGGCAGAGAGGGGCATTTGCCCCCTTGAGTTTGAGATTTATATAGATTTTATCAATAGAATAGCACTAAGTCAGTGAAAAACGCGAAATTTTACTTATATCAAGGGATCTTGCCCCCCAAGGCAAATCTGAAATGACGCTACTGGTTGTGCTACTAGAAAAATTGTAACTTGTGTTGTGTTGGCAACACTGCTTCTCTGGTGACATCTCCTACAGTGTCCAATGAACGTTTCTTACACTGTATGTCTTTTCGCGGAAACAAAATTTGAAAGAATTTCGCTATTCCAAGGATAACCGGGATGGAATTATAAAAGGTTAATACTGAATTCATTGAAATACTGAAGTATACGCCACTCTTCCCCATTGTACCCCACTATACTGCGCTGCCACCAAAATGCTTTTAGAACCCGCCTTTGTGCACATACTACACTGTACTAAGTCGCTGTTGATCTGTTTGATAGTTTTTCTACACAAAGAAATAAAATAACTAGGTCATAGTTACTGACATAAATTTAAAAAATTGTAACTTAAACAATTACACACATATAGTTGGCAACACTGTACTTAGAAACCTAGTAATAGTAGAGAATAAAAATATATGATGTCTTAGACATCCCAAGTTCATATCAGACAAGATAAATTATTTTCCATGAGAAATAATGACCTTTATGCTGTGGGTCTCAGAGGTCACCCCATTGGTGTTCCATGTAACCCAAAAATACCTTGGTGTTCCTAGGATTAACTACATATTGTTATCACTTATTATAAATTGAAATTCTACAAAGAAAGCCTGTGGTAATATGAATGAAATCAGAATACAGATACAATATTTTTATAACTGTTGAAATATTGTTCGTGGCAAAAAATACTGTAAATACAATGAGTCTGAAGGTATATATTTCCACTTAGTTTTAGTCAGACTCTAAAGAGACGGTGCATGTGTCCTCGCAGTCACTATCATATTCATCAGTAAAGGTATATGAGGCTTGGACAATAGTTGTAAAACATCTCGAGGAATTGCTTTGGATTGTCTTGACCGTAATTTTCGCAAACTGGTGACATAAGTATCTGAAGAAATCAAGAGTCTGTGGAAAAGATCTGTCATTGTATCCTGTCTTGAAGTTTTTCGTGTGAACAGTTCTCTATAGCGCCTATTGTCTTTGTTTCTTACCTCTTGTGCTTCCTGAGATAGTTGACCAATTAGTAAAATGCAGTATTCAATTATTTGCTCCCATGAATCAACAACTTGTGTAAAGTTTCTGGCATATAAAACCACAGACCAAATGCTTCTTTATTAATGGTAAGTTATATCCATTTGCTATTGCTTCTAATAGTATCCATAAATGTTGTATGAGATCGATATCTATGCCTGTTATCTTGAATGATAGGGAAGCCTTCCTGAAAAATCTACTAGCTGAATTCCCATCATTGGAGTATCCACTTACTTGCTTTGGCATATCAACATACAGACCCATTTCTTCTCTGAACCGATCCTGTATAGTAGGATGGAGCGAATTTTTTTTTCGAAATTCGAATTTGGATAGGGGGCAAAAGTTGCATCATATCGTAGTACTTTACCATAGAAAATTTTAATTCTCTAAAATAAGTTTTAGCCGGGGCGCAAGGGGCTTTAAATTTGAGATTTTGCAAATCAATTTCCTTTTGCTATGTAACTATTTAGCAAATTGCTGAAAGTAGACTGTAATTTGTATTGTGGATCGAGAGCAAAAGATGCATCCTTTGTCAATATATAACAACATGAACTTTTAATTCTCTAAAATTATTTTTAGTCGGGGTGCAGTGGTCCTGAAACTTGGAAATAATAAGACGAAAAGTGATCAACTATAAGCATTTTGCGAGTTTGTCATAAAGAAGGTTTTTGCTATTTAATAAGTCTTCTGATATCCTACAATGAACTTTTGGCAGTATTGTCAATAGTACAATAGTTTGGTTGGTGATGACAGTGACGTAACTAAGGAAGGAAACGGGGCTTGTGCCCCGGGCGTCGAATTGGGGGGCGCAAAACTGAGCAAATATTTATTTTCACTATAAGGCAAGGAAAGGAGTTTTAGCAAACTAAAGATCATAAAAAAAATACCTCAGAAACTTAAGAGGATAACAACAACTCATCAACTGACACTCATCACAAGTTAGCTTCAAAGTTATCTTTTGAGAACATTATAAAAACTTTTGCAGCCAAAAGAGCCCGCAAGGTTAAATTTTAGTTCCATCTTTTTGTGTTTTCATTTAACTTACATCGATTTAAGAGATTTGTAAAATGTCCGAATATACTCGAGACAACAGCTTGATTGTTTGTCATAATTAATAATTCTATTCAAAAGCAAAAGACTGTTGATTCATTCTACACATATGCACATCCCGATAAAATTCGAAAAACATTGCGATTTGCAGTTATTTCGTTAAGATTGTAAGAACGTGTCAAGTATGCTACTCTGAGATTATTTGTCAATCAGTTACAAAGCAGTTTAGTGTTTTATCTTGTACTAAAAATTGAAGTATGTACTACAATTTTGAAATCAAGCGTTACCACTTCAAGAAAGAATGGAATAGGAGAACTACTATCTGATGTCAATATCAGGTATAGTTGGGGAGCGTTTTGGTTTGGTTGGTCGGGGAAGGGGGGCGCTAAGGCGAGTTCTTACCCGGGTGACAACTAGCCTAGTTGTGTCACTGGGTGGTGAGTAAAAAAAAATATATTCGGTATTATTGATATTACTTGGACAAAGACATTCACGAAAAGAGAAGGAAGGAAAGCCAAAATGCGATCTTACGGTGAAGCTTTCAACCAAAGAGTATTATACTCTACTAGTTACATTGTGGAATCTTCAGACTACTTGTCATCTTCGGAAACAAGATAGGAAGGCAATAAAGAACACGCTGAAACTATAGAGGAGATCCTATTTTAGTTGGAAGTATCCTTTGAAGAAGACAAGAGAGCAAGCACAGATTGTGTGCACGCAAATGAGAAAATTCGTCCCAACATTAGCAAAAGTGAAGTAGAAAACCGGCGTGACTAGAAGAAAAATTGCAGTAATTGCTACTGCGGTTTTGGAAAATTTTAAATAGAACAGTCCCAAAACATAATTGACAGAATTAAAATTCAAAGAGAGGTTGCGAAAAATCCTGTAAGTGTAAGAACTAAAGAGACTGTTAATAAAGTGAAACCTCGTGCCATCTATTTTGATTGGAAGAAAGACCAAACGCTCGTGATGTCCGGAGTTAGAGATATGAAGATGGAAAAACATTATTGTATCCATGAAGAACCGGGTAACAAATTTCTCGGCTATGCATCTTTGACCGGATCAGCATCAGCAAAGAATATTGTTAGTTTCATCTGCCGCGAATTACAAGAAAATAATGTGGACCTATCAGATGTGGTAGCTATCGGCTGCGATGGCACTAATATTAATGTTGGTTCAAAAGAAGGAGTGATTAGAGTGCTCGAAAACCATTTAGGGAGGCCCTTGCAGTGGTGCATATGATTATTGCATTTCATTGAACTACCACTTCGTCATTTACTAAAAGAAATCGATGGTGTAAGTACTGGCCCTTATACTTTCTCTGGCTCTATTGGTAGATCATTTGTGAATTGTGAAATAAATTCAGTGTACGGCTTCGAAAAGATTTCTTCAGAACCTTCTACACTCCTAAATGTGAGTGATCTCAGTTATGATCAAAGGTACTTGTGTGAAGTACTCCAATCTGTCATAAGAGGAAACTGTGATAAAAGCTAGCAGATTAAGAAACCTGGGAAACTTGGGCATGTTTTCTGGTTAACAATGGCTTACGGACTTTTGCGTCTATATATATCAATGCCAAATCCTTCAGAGGAGCTCAAAACTCTCACAAAGTTTGTGGTAAAAGTATATGCACCAGTGTGGTTCAACATCAAACTGAAACCTCTTGTCAAATACGGAGCTAAACCATTTGTTCTTGACCATAAGACTCTCGCGATATTTGCAAGAGCCAAACAACACTCTAGTCAATAAAGTAATTTCCAGAAATGCATTCTATACGAATCCTTAAAACATTCTCATTGCCATGATTGGTGACGACAGATCAGCTACACGAATCCTTGCTGCTGATAAAATATTCCAATCCTAAAAGCATTTTAAACCTTCTGAAATTCGTTCCTTCGAAGTGCCAGTATTAAACTTCGAGGCTAATAATTACATAGAAATGATAAACTGGAGTGAGTGTAACATAACAGAACCGCCAATACTGACTCATGTGACAGATAAAAAATTGCAAGAAATTTGCTCTTCAGAAAATACATGTGTTGATATCCCTGAGTTCAAATGTCATACGCAAGTAGTGGAGATTAGTGAAGCTTCTTTCAGTATGTGGGGCACGAGAGAGCGATTTCTTTATTCGTTCCAAAATTGACTCGAGAAATTACATGCCTACTTTTGAGACAAAGTCGCAGTATTTTGCAGGAATACGCGAACGAAACTTATGAAACATTCAATCTAATGTTGACGGGTGGGTGGGATTGAACTCGACGGAAGCCATCTCTTAGTGGTGAATTCTGGGTTGATGTAGCCTGTAACGTAGAATATGAACTTCGGTAGCTTTAAAAAATCATCTCGATCGACAACGAATCCTAACACCCTCAAATTACAATCTACTTCAAGCGAAGAACTAATAATTACGCAAATACACAACAAACATGTATTTGTTTACAAAATCTAGAAAACTTAAGGCCTATTGAGCCCCGGCTAAAAAAAAAAAAAAAAAAAAAAAAATTAGAGAAATGAAATTTTACTACGATATGATGCAACTTTTGCCCCATATTCAAATTTGAATTTAGATTTTTAAAAAATGGCCTTTCACTTATTTACATAATCAATCAAACTTAAGGCCCATTGCGCCCCGGCTAAAAATTATTTTAGAGAATTGAAATTTTCTATGGTAAAGTGCTATAATACGATGCAACTTTTGCCCCCTATCCAAGATCGAATTTCGAAGAAAAAAAATTTGGCCTCTTTTCACTCCACCCTACTGTACAGCCTTCTTCCTCGTACTAACTAATGCCTTTTCCCTGTTCCTTTTTATTTGTCACTTACGGACATCTAATCTGAATGCTATGTGTAGCAGGTATTCGAAACATCGTCTCCATGCATGCAATGGCGATATCCCAAATATCAAAATAAAAGGGTCATATTCTTTATGAGTCACTTTACTAGTGTTCATTTCTTTGGGAGGTGCCTCACCAGTGGCATATTTACGATTTGTTTCGGGGGGCTTTGCTAACTTTCGGGGAGGCTTTGCCTGAAAATGTCAAAAATCTGCAAGATATTTCATATACTTTACTATAGTAAGTAAGATTTTGGGGGGGGGGAGCTTAAGCTCGAAAGCCCCCTAAATATGCCACTGTGCCTTACATATATAACATCTTTGAGATGACTGGGAATATAAGGTAAACCTTCCTGTCCACCATTGTTAACTGCAGCTCATGTTCAACATCAATTTTGAGTTTATCATTCACAACTACCTCTGTTGGCACCAAACCATTTTCTGTGTGAATACTTGTTACCTCTTCTCTAATTATATCCACAGTTTCTTTTAGGGATGGGCACGAGTCGAGCTGAAACTCGACTCGACTCGAATTCGAGCCGAGTCAAAGGTAGTTTTCTCAAGTCGAGTTCCGAGCCGAGTTACTGTTTTTGAGATCGAGTTTCGAGTCAAGTCGAGTTTGATACATGGCTCGCTCGTTTAGCTCGTTTTAGCTCGTTTTGAAATCATGGCCTGATTAAACTGGACAGCGAAAGCCATGAGAAATATAAGCCGTAAAATGGAATATTTTTATTGTTGTTCACGAGAGGGGACACTGCTTGCATCTCATCTCGTCTCGATAACGAGACCACAATAATTTTTTATAAAGAGACAGTATCAAATGTCGTGAGCACCAATATAAGTATGTACTGTAGTTCTTAGCATCAAGGCTGAGATCTGCACGGTCGAATTTCTGAACCTAAGCAGAAGCCCAACCCAGGTAGTGATGTCAACCGGCTCGGCTCGGTTCAAGTGAGCGAACAGCTAGAGCCGTCTCTGTTTGGACGCCGATGGCCTGAGCCGGCTCGGTCGGGATGAGCCACCGATTCGGTTCGGCTCGGATCAGGTGAGCCATCGGCTTTTGCCAGCTCGGTTGGGTGAGGTGTTGGCTCGGCTCATTTCTCGTTCCGGCTCGATAGTAGATGAACTGCGAGGCAAGCCACTCGAGCCGTTGACAACCCTAAACCCGGGCCGAGCACCGCGGTGATTCAGATAACTGCTACTTACAGAATAGAAAAAATAACAGAGTTGCCGGGGTATTCAAAGATGGATATAGGTCTATACAGGATGTGTCTCATGTAACTCCGCTTTAATCAAATTGATGTCGATATCAATTTATCTCCTGGTACCTTTATACTGTAGCCGTGTTGAAGCAGCTCTCACGTTATGAATACTCGTAACATATTACGTAATTAATACGTAAAATTTACCACATTTTCCAATATTTCCATATGGCTCCTATTATGAATGATTAATAAAAGGGATAATTCAAAATTGATCACTTTTCTGAATAACTTATCACAGGCTATAGGGAGAAATTACTAATTTTTCAGTATTAACATATTGCTTTATTAGTCTGTTTTTCTGTTAGTATCAATCATTATAAAGAATTCTAGTGACAAAAGAAATCGTACTTAACTTTAAATTATTTTCATAATATTTTTTCGTAATATTTCTATATTGTCTTTAGCTGTATAATTTTCCTATGGTATTTTTAAATTCCCCATATTTAGAATTTCTTGCGAGAAGAATAATTGTCATCTAGTTTGTACATATTATTATTATTATTATTATTATTATTATTATTATTATTATTATTATTATTATTATTATTATTATTATTATTATTATTATTATTATTATTTACTAGTTCTTAAGCTGGCCGAGAAAACCAATATTTTCATTATCAATAGTGAAAGGGTACCAATATTTGCAAAAAGTCTATTCCGGACAACAATGTTGTTATTTGTATAATATGGGCAGCTCGTATAAACATAATGGTATGCCACATTTTCTAACTTTCGAGTAAGTATGAAAAGTAAGTTCATCATTTCTATGCAATTCGATACAATGGCACATACCAAACAAGTTTCCCTTGTGGTTTAATATCAATCTTATGAAGAATATAAAGAGTAATCTTATGCAAGCAAATTATGAAAGTAATTACTTAATTGGTAGCCTACAGCGAAAGGGAGGATGCACTTGCGTTCTTTTGTTACTGCTGCAATAAATCTACGGGTTCATTAAGCCGTAAGAAAGAACATACTTTCATTTTTAAAAACACACACACACACAAATTCGGGTCCCGCAATGTAATCTGGGAATCAGGTTTACACCCCCCTCCAACCCCGGATTGGTATGCGTCCCATACTTGCTAACTAAAATTTTAGTCATCTTCCAGTGAGCGAACCGCCCCATCCAAACGATCCTTCTGGATCCGCTAGTGCTAACATAGAATTCCTTGTCTCCAAGGATTAGACAGAATAGGAATTCCCGTTCTGCCTACAGATAAGATCATTTAAAATGTTTTCTACGAAGTCCTAGAGGGCCTTTAGGCAGAACGAGAATGAATCTTTTTAATATTTCACCCCTAGTTGGGGGGGGGCGTAAGGAATTTATTTCCGGGGGTGTTCGAAAATTTTAGGAGGGTGTTGGGGGGTGTTAGGGGGTGTAGATAAATCACTGTGTTCAACGTCAGTGAAACACACACACACACAAAAGCATAAACTTCTTGACGGAAGTAATAATAATAATAATAATAATAATAATAATAATAATAATAATAATAATAATAATAATAATAATAATAATAATAATAATAATAATAATAATTGTAATTATTGAGAATCTCATCAAATACTTTGCTACTTAAGAAAACAGAAGAAAGCTTTTCACTGTATATAAAATGGAAACACAAAACTGAACATTAGTTTGTGTCTTACTGTAAATTTTGTATAACTTCGGTAAACAACATTTTATTTAATGATTTGTTATTGTTTATATAACACACCAAAATCTTTTAAGGGCTTGCGGTCTCTAAGAATCTTAATGCGTCCGTGACAGTAGTGAACAAATCGTCGCACATGGATTTTTTCAGTTCTTCAATTCCCTCACACGTTTTCATTCTATTAATTATTTATTAATCATTCATTTAGATTATGATTACAAGGCAAAAACGCGAGACGTGAAGCAGAAATTTCACTTCGTTTCACAACACAAATGAATAGAAATATCCTAGGTTCAGTATATTATTCTGGGTATGGCAGCACTACATGCACATGTAGCGATTGTCATGCCATCTCTCGTTCGGAGTACGAACTTGAATTCTTCACTTCAGTTAGTGATTTTATACTTGTGTATCTAGTTACACATCTTAAAACCGAAATTAGATGGCAATACAAATTAAAATGAAGTTAGCAGAATGTAAATTACTTTCAATGAGTTAGGTGCTGGCTGTAAGTTAGGGGTAATATAGTTAACTGTGTTGAATCTAGATTACGCGAAGAAAGCTACGTGTTTGTCTTTGTAACAGACTAACTTGTGTTAAGCATTTGCTATGTGAACGTCACACTGGGCGTTTGTCAGGTGAATATACTGTATCTTGTTCAACCTACGCCGACAGTAAATTGTAGACATTCCAGAACTTAATCATTTGAGAATGGAAACCCGGGAAAGTCGGAGAATTTTGTTCCTTTTCGGTGAGTATGAAGTAACTATAATACAAAGATATGTACCGACATTGTATATTGCTTCTTGATTTTATTTTTACTCGAGCTATGCTTCCTATTCTAGCAGTTTAGAAATTATCGATAGTTTAAGAGTATTTGCATAGTACTGCTGGATGAAAAATAGTAATAGGATACTGATAGAATAACGGTGCAGATTAAGTTCAAAAATACCACAGATTGGAAATGAGGGTGCAGATTAAGAATAGCCCGGCAAATTAAAAAAAACTCCTTTTGGCAAATTTTTACTTTGACTCCAACTGTGACTTCAACCGATTCATGTGACCCGGTTCCCGGAGCAGTTTAGGAATCATTCCTAAACTGCTCCCGGAACCGGATCACATGAATCGATTACAATTACTAACACAGTGAAAGTAATGTACGATGTTAAGAATTATACTATAAGTACAAGGGCCACAATGTTACTATACGATGTTAAGAATTATACTATAAGTACAAGGGCCACAATGTTACTATACGAAGTTAAGAATTATACTATAAGTACAAGGGCCACAATGTTACTAAACATCAATTCAGGTGAAGCGGTGACTATGAATTTTGAGATCTAAATGGGGGGCTACCGCCCCCCGACCCCCCGCGCAAGTACCATAAAAACATCCAAAATAATAATAAATAATCACACCACTACTATAAAGCTAAGATAAGAAGGGAAAAATTAAAAAAAAAAACACTCGTCTCGAATCATAAATCAGTGCATGACAAAGAAAAAAAAATTACATCTCAACAAGACAATAGGACAAGCAGCAGCAAACCAAATACTTTGCCTAATACTCAAATGCAAAACAAATCAAGAATAAAAATAATATGAATTAAAAAAAGAAAACACTCACCATTTCGCCATAGGAGAAATCTCATGAATAATGAACTCATAACTGCTGATTCCACACACGAAAAAATAAGATACCAAGAACACATGCACAATACTCAACATTACTCAAAAATTTTCCTTTCCGCACACACGTCGTTTTATTAAACCGAGCACACTTGCTATTATTACAAACAAGAAGCCAATAAACGTCCACTTTTACAATACGTCGAAAATATCTTCAGATTAGACCACAACTATGATAGGTTTTCTCTAACTCAATTCAACCAATTCAATTACGCGCTCCCGCATGCCATAAACAGCAGCACACACATACATCACACAGAACATGTGACATCACACTAACCAACTATCATATGACTACACAGACACCTAGTGGGAAAAATATGAACTAAGACGTCACACCAAAGGCACAAACAGTTCCAGGAAGTAACTGAACCTATAAGAACCGATTAAAGTCACAGTTGGAGTCAAAGTAAAGACTTACCCTCCTTTTTTTGGGGGGGGTTAAATGATTGTCTAAGGCGTTCTAGACTGTAATTACCCTTGTGTATACGGTACTCAAATAAAGACCCATATCATTCATCACAAATCTTCGGGAAGGTTCTAGAATGCTGGTCCGCACACATAGATGAAGGTGGGTTAGTAGTCATGTTCGCCCCTTTCTTATTCAAAGTTCAATGCTCAAGTCACGTAATAACGCTGAGCGAGCGATAGCGAGTGAAGGAGAGTTAAGTAGCCAGGTTGATTACTTCATTACAACTCAGTGGATATGGACCAGGGTTCTAGAACCCTGCCCAAGTCTTCTTTAGCCTCGGTGCGTAATCGTGGAACATTGAATTAAAAATAAAAGAATAACAGTACTTCGTAAAGCAGCATTTCACAATTTGTCTGAAACCTGTACTCAATCCTTATTTGTCAAGTAATGTGCACATTCAAAAAAAAAAAAAAAAAGCGCGTACGTTGTGAAGGAAGAAAAAAGGACACGTAATGTTGATGGGAACAGTAATCGTGGTGCTTCTATTATACGAAATTGGAAATAATCGCGTACAAGCACTCTAGACAGGGTTTCTCAACCTGTGGTACGCGTACCACTGGTGATATGCGAGCCGCTGTTGGTGGTACATACGACTTATGATGGTATCAATAATTAGTATGCTTTGATGGTTCGCCTGTGGAAGGGTTGAGAACTACCTGCTCTAGAACGAGAAGATATATGTGCTATCGAAATGCCAGCTGCCTTCGTAATGCGTTGTAAATAATTTTGAAATTCCATGTTTGTCACCAATCCACGGACAAACCATTTTCAGCGCTAGACACGATTTTAAAACCGTTAATTTCCACGAGGAATCACTAATGTTGGCTGCCAAGGATCTGTTGGAAACAAGAAAGTGGGGGCCAGGTGTTACAGAAGAAAGGAATCTCGCCTACTCTGTCCTAACACGTCTGTATCTCACTGTACTTGTGGGAAGCTTTGGAACTGGGGGGCCAATACAAAGAAGCTAACCTTACCTAACCTGACCCAACAAAACATGCAGAAAATATACCAACAAAGTAAGGAATTTTAACTCAAAATAATTCTGGTCCCCCAAACCCAAAAATATGCCGTAATTGTTCTTAAGGAATAAAAATTTGACTTGTAGGCAGATGCACCCTTCTGTAACACATTACCCAAAAACAAACTCTCTTTGTTTCTTGTAAAAATTGTTTACTTTTCAAAAAATTCTTCGTGTATTGGCTTTTTTCTACGTTTCCTACGTCCACACTTTCACTTTTTATATTATGGAAGCGTAATGATTGCCAAAAATTTAGTTTCTTCTTTAAAAATATAGTTTCCGCTGTCTTAATGATTGTTTTCTTACGGCTTGGTGGTCACACAGCAATCATCACTGTAGGTATGCAGATGGATTGTTTGGGGTGACATGTAATGACGTATATAGTGCTGCTGCCTTTAATACTTACCTTGATTTGCGAGTATTCACTTGTATTCTGTATGTTTGCACAAGGAGGAATATTTAGTTATCAATCAAGAAGAGTGCTGTTGTTAAGCTTAACATGCTTGGAATTTTTATATAATACGTTATAGGAAATTAAAAGAAATTATCTTAATATAAATTGAGAATAGGCCCATCAACATTTGAGAGTTGTTTGATATTTAGCAGTGGAGCACGACTTGCGAGCTTTTCTAGAGGGTAAGAAATAGCTTCTGGAATCACTCAATGATCTGATAGGATACACGTCGAACGTTAATAATATTTGTAATTACTCGCTAAAGCACCATACTAAATTATATTTCGGGTACGTAAGTGAGTTTTCTTTTTCGAGAATCAGGGAGGTTCCACACGTACATCTTATTGATAAAGGTCTTCACATGTTGGTACTTCCAATGTCAGTGTACGCTTTTATATTTCCATAACATATTTTTCAAAGTCGTGTGAAAAATCATGTTACTGTATCCCTGTATTGTAGAATAAATTATCAAAGCTATATTCTTAATCACGCTGAATAAACTTCCTTACTTTTAAAACTAAATAAATAGTGAACTTTTTGAGTAAAAAGATAAAATGTACCGGCTTTCATCCCTGAGCCCAATGCAAGCGAAAACGTAAATAGAGAATAGAAGAAAACTTGGATAATTACATCATTAACTCTTTGGTACATTCTTTTAAAAATAAACTAGTAAATTCAAAGTAAGTAAGAATGTAGCTTTGATGATGATTTATTCCACACACAGAAATGTTACTGATAATCTGGTTTTTCAAACAAGATAAAATTCTTTAAAGAAGTCGTAGTGAGGAAAGGTTTTTGGTCGATAACTTAAAAGTTCAGAACGATTTCTTCTTCTAGGGAATACCCACTGAAAGATGAAGAGGCTCTCCTAAACTTTCAAATTATCAACCTGAGGAAGGTGGTTAACGTATGAGATACTGAAGAGGTGATTAATGGATTCTTTTAATTTCCATTATATCCCCTCTGTGCTTAGGGAATTGCAAATAGTTCTTTATTTGTACGATATCATCATCCAGTCCAAATCAAATATAATCTGTATGAATAGTATCAAAACACCAATATGATTGCTGGACATCAAATAATTAAAAAAAAAAAAAAGTCTTGTTGAATCCTCTAACAAGAAGACATTTTCAAATTAAACTTTATTTTAACTACAAGCAGAGTTGGCTGGTTTAAACCAACTGTTTAAAAAAAAAAAAAAAAAAAGTTTAAACCAAAAAATAGCGGAAAAATGCTTTAAATCGTGTGAACTTATGATGACGTTTCAACATATCAAAACATCTGCATTGTTTGTATATCTTTTTCACCTTTTAATCAAGGCGCTCCATGTTCAATTCTCGGTCGAACCACAACCCTTCATTCAAATGTAACCAAGTAGCGGTTCGGGTGTCACTTTTAGCAAAAGTCTTCTTAATAACCACGATATTACATAAGGATGTTAAGCCTAAACATACGAAACAAAACAAATTGTACATTTCTGAATGTCTGGTATTTTAAAAAGAAGTGTAAATATATTGATAGAAATTGGCAAAATTTATCGACTGTCTACTAGCTTCCAACATTAGCTTGGATTGAACTTTGTTTTAATTTTATAGAATGATATCTACATACTAAATTTGTAATACCTCAGTTTTAGTACACTGATTATGATAAGTTGGCCTTAAAATTTTACGTGCAAAGCAATAACAGGAGTTTGTCGTTATTACTTTCCATTTAAAGTAATAACAGGATTTTCCCAATGAGTAAGATGGCAGTTTCGCGATTTATATATAATTCTGCATAATAGTTTCACTTGTGCAACTATTTATCTTTTTGTCCTTCTGAAATGACACTTGATAATTATATTAACAAGTATGTAAAGATCAGTACAACGTATTCCTATCAGGAGTCCTTCGTAAGTCAATCTGAAGGCTCATCGCATTTGTGGCCAATTAGTCCCGGTTTCAAGTCCAAATGAAGAACAGTTTCTCTCGGTTGTAAGTCGAGAAGCGGTTTGGATTCCGCTTTAAATTTATGTGATCCCTTCCAGCATAACCCCTTTGCATAACAACATCAAGGAGAAACAAACATATTTCTGTCCATAGACACTGTATATATCTTTTTGCAAAATTGTACATGGAAATGTGAAGCATGAAGAGCACTATTCAATTTTCAGAATGCCCATCGTGAGCTGGATGTAGGCTCGGAGTTTGGGAGTCTCTCGTCAATGGAATTACGAACAGTGTCGATTAGTCCAGTCAATATATATATTGTAGAGTGCATGGAATATGTGAGACTTTTTGACTTCAGAACTTTGTTAGGAGTAGTTAGTAGGTAAACGTACTAAAAGTCCCCCGCCCCTGGGAAGTGAGCTTAAGGTGGGAGGGGGTAGGAAAGATGCCATTTTTGGGTTTTTCGATTATATCTTGGAAACGGTGGATCCTAGAAAAAATATGCCCCATTTGAAAATGAAAGCTAATTAAATTTCCTATAAAATTGCTTCCACGATTGTTTCTCAGAAAAAAAATTCAGAAACGAAGTTGTAGTGTATTAACCCCTTCGTTCCAGTGACATCCAGGTGGATGTCACGAAATGCTCCGTGCAAAATACCAGTGACATTCATGGGGATGTCATAAAAACGAATACTTTATTCAGGGTCTGTTAATCCTGGAGATGATGAAATTTTTAGTGGATGCAAGGCACGAGTTTGTAAATATATATATATATATATATATATATATATATATATATATATATATATATATATATATATATATATATCCGGTCAGTGTTGCCAACCTGAAGCAGAATAAAATCCCTTCAGAACATCAAACTTTTTCAGCAACAAATGTTCCACAATGCAAATACTTTTATCACTAATATAAATGAACACACACACACACACACTCTCACTCTCACTCTGTGTGTGTGTGTGTGCGCGCGCGCACGTGCGTGCGTGCGATTGTACAAAAAATTGTATTCGTTGAACTTTATGCAATAACTATGCCCTACATAACGGTCTAGACAGTCTTTTAACAGTAAATGAAAACCTGGTATTACAGCACACACACACACAGAAAAATGACACCTGCAGCGCAAGTGATTAAATTTCCTTCAATTTGAAATACACTTTTGCTACTTTATCTTGAACCAATCAAAAGTTATAGAATTTCTAACATGTACGCTTAGTTTCGATGTTCCTCTAGAACAATAGAAATAAGGCATTTGCAATGGACACACGACACTTTTTTTATAATTATACTAGGTGGCTTATATTATTTCGAATCACGTAATGAAAGTATTTACATAAACTGATAGTATTCGATGTCGCCTTCTTCCTGAATTAATATGCCAACTCCGTTGTTGCAACTACCCTTGCAATTCGGGCATGCGACAGAGCAGTTTAACGACGCTTTTTTACAACCACACCTGCCACTGTCACATCCTTTTGTGCATCGGCAAAAAATCTTCAAAATTTTGTCAGGGGCAGCATTCAACTCAGAGTTTCGGAACTAGTTGGTCATTTCTTCTCTCCCAACCCCAATTAGGCGCCCCACCATTAGGTTCCTCATTAACCACAGGTGTACTTGATAGTGTCCGGAATGCATGCTGCTTAACAGCTTCTTCAGTTGGGGGGAGAGTTGAGAGATAAGGCTTCATGTTTGCAGCTGCTTTGATAAATGATTTGCAGCGGAACTCGTTGAAGTATTTTTCTGTGGTTGGAGTTCCATACCATGAGAGAGTAGTCATGATTCCAGCTATCTCAATGGAGTCAGGGGAAGAAGAACTGCTGGTAAATACTTCAGCTGCACGTTGTATGATTTTGGACTCCTGGTACATTTTGACAAAACCCACTTTACACTTGCGATTCGCTGCGGATGTTGAGTCACAGCCTGTGAATGCATGTAAGAATAGCAAATAGGAATTGTCCTTGATTTTCAACTCCTGCTGCAGCTGTTGTGAGAAATATATAGTAGTCTTGATGACCTTTCCTCTTCTAGGTTTTACCAGCAGAATGTCACGACCAGTTGGGGTTTTGGCTACCAAGAGAACAGCCAAGTCGACGTCCTCTCCAATAACAGCTTCCGAGGAATTTTGCGATTTGTTGATAATTGTCTTCACAATATCGACGTCAGCATCATCTGAAGCTTGGAGCGTATTTATCCCAGTTTTCTGCAGCTGCACGACCAGCAGGTTTATCAGCTGACTCTTATTATAAAAGTTGGAAAGGAAATCCTCTTGTTTGAATTTCATTTCACTTTCCAAACTGACATTGATGGCCACACATCTCCTGAGCCTATATCGCCGACTCTGTTCAGCAGCTTGTGTGCTCCCTGATGTGTCGGTGTACCCATCAAAAACCACTGTACAACCTCTCCCATTATAATGGGTCTTCAGAAATTTAACGTAACCATCACAAATGGTTGATACAGTTGTCTCTTTTTGCCAAACAACTTTGTGGACTAGGAATCCCCCATCAACAACAAATTCAGAGGTAGTTAAATCAACGTCCTTATCAATTTCCTTAAACAATTTGTATAGTGCTGACTTCCTGCACTTCCTCATTCCACTTTCGTTAAATAATGCCAGGGAGTAGGGCGACAATTCATACTGCATATAAATCCTCAAATCCTCGTCCGATTTCTTGGTGATGGAGATTCGCTGAAAAAGCAAGAATGAATCCACGGTAACTTTTTCATTGTCAGTCTTGATTGTCGAATTCATTGAGGAAAGAGGAAGTGCGCAATCTTTTCGTGTCAGTTTGATATTTGTCAATGGCAAGTTTTCCATTTTTGCCATTGCTCGTTTGCTTATTGTAACTGCATCATGACAAAAGACTGTATTATCACCTATGATTCCTGTCGCGATTGACAAGATTTTCTCGGTCCTCAGAAAAGGAGGGTGATTATCAACCCATTGTGTAAGCTTGGCAATGTCACTTGCATTTCGACTTTGGCGAGCTTCTCCAAAATCCTTGTGCTGCTCAATTGATGAAAACAAAACATCACAATATTCTTCGAGTGAAGCACATATGTCTTGAGTTACAGTCATCCCAATTACCCATTTACTGAGAGCACTATCTGTCATACCTCTACCACGGGTCATTCCACCTCGGCTTTTGAATGACCGCGTTAAGGTTGTCTCGATGGTTATGTCTGACCATATGCCGGACCAGAACTGGTCATTCCTTCTCATAGTAAAGTAGCCTTTGTTCATGAACTTCTCGTACCCCTCTGGTGTCAACAGAGTATAGAGGCTTTCCATATCCTGTACATATAAGTGGCAAGACTTGGCATAGGGGAAGTGTCCAGCAGCGTGAAAATAGGGTATCACTCGCTTACAGCAATTCAGGCGAGCAAGGAAATCGCCAGACCTCTCTGCATGGATGTAGTCCTATATCAATTTCATCATTTTAAAGTATTGGATCCATAGCATTGCAGTGGGTCCTTTGTTGCTGATCCTGTTCATCGCTTCTCCAAATTTGATAGCCACTAATTCGAGTAATTTGTTTTGATTCAAAGAATTCAGTGACGGAGGCTCGTGGAGGAAATCTGACGTAAGGGTGTTGATGCACGTCTGCTCTTCCTCAAAGAGTTCTAATTCGTCTAATATCATATTTGATAAGGCATTTTCAAAAGAAAATGACCCCGTATTGCTCTGACAAAGGCATGCCCATTCATCATTTTGTCCACCGATAATGGAGCATAAATTGTGGATAAAACTTATTTCAAACCAGCTCCCATCATGAGGTACCCTATACATCCCATAAATGACATCAGCAGATGAAACCCTCCGAGACGTACAACACAACTGGATAGCTGGGCACCCGCAACAATATCCTTGGTTTTCCAATAGAGTGGTTGATCAAAAGTTACGAAAACATGCTTTTGATCTATTTCGTCACACAACTTACATGCATAGTGCAGCACTGTATAAACTGTGTCATATTCTGACGGGGGGATTTATGAAAGGAAGGGCAATCACTCGACCCTTTTCACTTGGCTTTCCTCTTGTTATACAATGCATGTACCCCTTCCATTCAGGGTTTGCAAGACCTTGCTTTTTTGCAACGAACCACAGGATGTTATGTGGTGGCTCTTCTGGTATATCAGTGGGTGCCACAGCCACATTTTGTAGACCTCCTTTCATCGCTGTGTATGTTTCTAGGGGAATAATTCCGAGCAGGGTTGGCAAAAACCTTTTTTTTTTTTTTTTTTGTTTAAATAATTTACTCTATGTATTTATATTAGATATGGACAGAAATTAGTTTGTTTCGCCTTGACGTTATTATGCAACAACAAGGTTATGCTGGAAAGGGTCACATAAGCTTAAAGCGGAATCCAAACCGCTTCTCGGCTTACATCCAAGAAAAATTGTCCATCTGGACACGAAACCGGGACTAATTGGTCACAAATGCGATTGCTGACCAAGGTGACCAGACGTCCTGTTTTAGCCGGGACAGTTCCTTATTTTCAACCGTTGTCCCGTTTTTCTGATTCTCAAACGGGACGCTTAAATGTTCCGTTTTTAAGCAAACATGACCCAGGTATCCCGTAATTATTATTCAAAATATAAATGGACAATGTTAATTCTACACTCTTCCGTACTAACGCTCATTGGGAAGGTTCAGCCGTGCCTAGAACTTCTGAATATTCAAATGAGAATTGAGTGTTCTGTGGTTCAAGTGGGAATCAAGTGATAATTCTGAGTGTTGAAGTAGTTAAAAGTATTTTTGGGTAGTACTTAAGTTAGAAATGCTGTGTTATCATTCTTACTTGTGTATTTTGTAAATTGAAAATACTGCTGAGTCCCAAAATGCAATGTGAAAGTCCCCTTCCCCCCCCTCCCGTCGCCGATTCGTATGCATCCCGTTTTTAAAAGTAAAAGTTCCGATCACCTTGTTGCTGACTCACTCACAAAGGACTCCTGATAAAAAATACGTTGTACTGATCTTTACATAGGCCTACTTGTTAATATAATTGTCAAGAGTCATTTCAGAAGGACAAAAAGATAAACAGTTATGCAAGTAAAAACATTATACAGAATTATATATAAATCGGGAAACTCCCGCCTTAGCCATTGGGAAAATCCTGTTATTACTTTAAATGTATTTGTATGTAAAATTTTAAGGTCAACGTATCATAATCACTACGCTAAAACTGAGGTATTAAATTACAAATTTGGTATGTAGATATCACTCAATAAAATTAAAACAAAGTCAAATCCAAGCTGATGTTGGAAGCTACGTAGGCAGTTGATAAATTTTGCCAATTTCTATCAACATATTTAAGCAACCTTGGCTTCTTTATAAAACAACAGGCATTCATTCAAGCAGAAATATATAATTTGGTTTCATTTCGTATGTTTAGGCTTAACATCCTTATGAAATACCAAGGTTATCACGGAGAAGACTTTCGCTTAGAGGGACACCTCGAATCGCTACTTGGTTTACACTTGAAAGATGGGTTGTGGTTCGACCGAGAATTGAACACGGGACCCCTTCATTAAAAGGTGAAAAGTAGATAAACGTAATGCGGATGGTTTCATATGTGGAAACGTCACCATGAAGTTCACACGATTTAAAGCACATTTTTCGTTTTTTTTTTTTTTTTTTTTTTTTTTTTTTTTTTTTTTTTTTTTTTTTGTTTGTTTAAACTTTTTTTTTTAACCAGCTAGTTTAAACCAGCAAACCCTGATTCCGAGCTTTCCAGTTTCAGCACACGTGGGCATCGTGTTCAGTCTTGGTATTTGTTTACCTCTTTCAACATGTTTGGATGGAGTGACACATTTGATCCCACCCATAGCGTGGAAGGTATTAAGCCCGTCTATGGTGCAAACATTGAGATGCACGATATCAAAAACGAGTTGGTTAAATGCAGCTGGCTTGTAGGTTAGCTGACCGTGGGCAATCGCAGACAATTCCAATTTTTGTGCTTCGTAGTACGATGAGCTGAAACCAAGACGTGCTAGAAGATCAATCAAGTTCTTTGAGGCGTATTTCCTGTGGAGCAGAAGGGAGATGCCTGTCAGCATTGGTGACAAGAAGGTACGAGGTCTGACAACTGATGTGATTGCGTGTCCAATAGCAACACACTTCTTCCTTGATTCCTCAGTTTTCGTGGTCTTTTTTAACATAACCTCCTCGAGAAAGGTATTGGGAGAGAGTATCAGCATCCTTCAAGAAGTTCTCTTGGCGGGTAAGAGTTACAATTGTACACTACACTCTGAATATCTTGCCTTATTATCTCAGCAGCTTTTCGGACGATCCTCAATCCCTCTTCTTCCTCATTATTCTTTCCTTCTTATCATACCAAGTGTTGATTAGCAATTTATATCCGGTGTCTCTAAAACAAATTATTGGTACCTTGAATCTGTTGGATCCTGGGATCACGATTATGCGATCCTCATACTTCAACAGATCTGTTTTGATAGTTCTCCACTCAAGTTTCTTCCCAGCAATAGCGCCCATAATTTCGTTTACGGTAAACTGACAGTCACTATTTCCCTCCAGTAAGTCAATAACCTGTTCCATTGCGTTTGAAACATGGTCTTCAGACGTGGATGTTGAGGGTTTA
This sequence comes from Thermobia domestica, assembly GCF_964235325.1. NCBI lineage: Eukaryota > Metazoa > Arthropoda > Insecta > Zygentoma > Lepismatidae > Thermobia > Thermobia domestica. The sequence continues at coordinate 230,449,006 of NC_137457.1, read as the reverse complement.
TGGTATAACGGCCTCACAAAGTCCAACCGACATTCATCGTGATACACAGTCTCCTCCGCAACCAAATCATTTACGGAGGAAAGACGACCCATCACTTCTTCTCCCCATTTGTCATGTCTAGCTCGAGCAGCATCCATAACAGTTACTTGTATGTCAGTTTTCTGCCGCCCTTTTGTGATATTAGTAACTGAAAATATCTTCCTACGTCTCTCCTTAGGCTTCTTTTGCTCACCCTCAACAGTTTCGGCACAAAAGAAACACTTTGTTTTGAAATCGAATTTACAGTTTTTGGACCTCAAAGTTGCAGGCTCAGGTGGTCCAGAGGACGTTGAAAGTGCCTTTCTCTTTAAATGAGCCTTGATGGATTGAGGTCTGGGTGTAATTTTTTCGACATTCAATATGAATGAGAAGGGTGTCCAAACCCTCTAAAGAGGAACTATTGCCATCACCCCTCTCTATGCTTACTTTGACGAGTGACTTTTTTTTTTCTTTGTCACTGTGGAAATACCAACTCCTGGTCCATCGAATTCTGTAACTTTTGATTGGTTGAAGATAAAGTAACAAAAGTGTATATCAAATTGAAGGTAATTTAATGCTCTACAACTTCGTCTTTGTAAATTTTTCTGAGAAATGATCGTGGGAGGCACTAGAAGCAAATGTTTGACAAAAAGAGTTAGGTAAAAATGATTTCTTCGAAAATGATTGATTTTCAATAACGTATATCTCGAAAACCGTTGGAAATTCGACCAATATGTATGGAAACAATTTTATAGGGAATTTAATCAGCTTTCATTTTCATTTGGAACATATTTTTTGAAGAATCCACCGTTTCCGAGATATAGTCGAAAAACTCAAAAATGGCATCTTCCTTCCCCTCCCTCCTTAAGCTCACCTCCCAGGGGCGGAGACTTTTGGTATATTTACTTACTAACTACTTCTAACAAAGTCCTGAAGTAAAACTCTCGCATATTTCATGTACTCTACACCCCTCTGTTGAGCACTCATTGACTGGACTAAATGGAGAAGTCATGGGTTGCTTTGACCAGGAAGTGTCTCAGGGAGTCCAATTAGGCAGTCTCTTCCTGTAGGCCATTGATTGAAACACTTGACTACAGTTTGTAGTCAAGTGGGTTCAGATCCGGGCTGCTAGAGGGCCAATCTGATGTGGCGATTAAGTCTGGGACGTTGATCCATAGGCTCGTGTATTGACCGTGCCTTGTGCACGGGAACAGAATCTTGTTCGAAGGTGTACTGTTAGTTGGGGAACATAGTGGTACTTAAGTTCTAAAGATAAGTGCCCGTTGGAAGCACTTGCAATATTAACTTTAAAACATATGAAAGAAGTATTATTTATGTGGAGTTAGTAAATATTATTATAAAGTGTTCCATACGCTCAATAACCAATCATAAAAACTTCAATTTCATTTCAAATAGTAAAGTATGGATACAGGCCTCCCTTTTAGTTGATTCCGCAGGACTTGGTTTTCGTCGAGCTATCGATTTGGCGCATCCTACGCTTTGAACGTCGTTCTATGAATCCCGGCATACCATTGAGATACTACTCAATTGGGAAGATAAGTCTTGTATTGGATCTGATGTCCAAAACTGCATATGTAGCTGGTGTAATCTTAGCTGGTTTAAATCCTCGTAAAATAACGAGTAAAAGTTTATTACAATCAATTTGGGACAACTCGATCATCAAATTACATCAGTTAGTGTTGCTACAAGAAGCAGACAATCAAGAGGACAAGGCCAGGCTTTTCGCCTCCTCATCTCCAATTTCAGGTGCTGCATTACCATCATTCACCCTAGAACTGCGTTGCACCTTTCAAACGAAAGTTTCTGTATTGCAGTTGCACTTCGCCAGAAGTAGACATCTGTGAATCATACAACGACTCTAAATGTGGTACATCATTCAAACAGAATGACCTACACAGTCTCTCTTGCATAAGTAGCTCCGGAACACATGTAAGACATTCCAACGTGAATGACATAATCTGGAGAGCACTCACATCGGCGGAAATCCCATCTGTTCGTGAACCAGCGGGATATAACCGATCTGACGGCAAAAGACCAGATGGCATGACTCTGATACCATGGAAGAGGGGGGAGGGAGATCACTGGGATTTCACCTGCTCGCGTCATCCAACTTTACTCTTTCTTCGTCACTAGAAGGAGCTATTGCAGCCCTCAGGGAATGCGAGAAAAGAAGAAAATATAAAAATCTACTCGATAGATATACACCGTATGTTCGTGAACATAACCATTGAATCGAGCGCCACCTGGGGCCTCAAATGTCTCAATTTCATCAAACAAGTAGGACTACGTATGGTAAGGGTTACTGGTGACAATCGGGCTACTGCTTTTTTATAAAGCATATCAGCAAGACAGTCTATCTTCCGTTTTAGGTACATTACCTCCTGGCTAATTATTACAAGAGGTTTTTCTTTTATAACAAATTGTGCAGTCAGTTGCTGTTTTCTCATATCATTTTATCTTTACCCGTCATCTTTATTTATTTATTTTTTAACCTTCGAATTCATTAAAAACATAGGAGACAAGGGAAAGAAAGAATTGTTCCGACTATGCAATGAAATATATGAAACAGGAGAATGGCCAAAAGACTTTCTGAAAACGATCATGATACCGATGGCTAAGAAATCGAACCCAAAGAGATGTGAGGATTATAGAACTATTAGTCTCATATCTCATGCAGCTAAAATTCTGCTCCGAATACTGAACAGAAGGTTATATGGAAGAACAAATAAAGATGTTGAGGAGGAGCAATTCGGGTTCAGAAGAGGCAAGGGCACAAGAGATGCAATTGGATTATTAAGGGCGATCGGTAAAAGATTTATAGAAAAAGGGAAAGAGGTGTATGTTGTGTTTATTGATCTAGAAAAGGCTTTTGACCGCGTGAATTGGGAATTGTTGTTGGTAGTTCTAACAAAGATAGGGTTGGAATGGAAAGATAGAAGACTCATAAGAAACTTATACATGAACCAACAAGTAAGTGTTAGGATAGGGGAAGAACTGACGGAAGAGAGTACAACTGGAAGGGGAGTTCGACAAGGATGCTGCCTCTCGCCAACACTATTTAATGTCTATCTAGAAAAGATAGTGAAAAAGAGCCTACATGATGATGGCATTTCGGTAGGAGGTAGAATGATTAGATGCATAAGATTTGCAGACGATATGACGCTTGTTGCACAATCTGAAAAGAAAATCAATAAAATGTTAGAAAAAATGAGAAAGGGCTTTGAAGAATATGGGATGAAAATAAATGTTAGAAAGACAAAAGCCATGGTGATTGGAACGAAGGGGTCTGTGTCAAATATAAAAGTAGGAGGGGAGAAAATAGAACAAGTGAATAGTTTTCGATACCTGGGTAGTATTCTTAGTAATGGCATGAAATGCGAATGTGAAATAAAAGCAAGGATAGGAATGGCGAAAGAAGCCTTTAGGAGGAAGAAAAGTCTGTTTTGTGCAGGGTTTGCCCAAGTGGGCCCAGCCCGAAAAAACCCACCAGGTTTTTTCGGGTTGAACCCACCTGAAAAAACCCACCTTAAAACCCACCTGGGTTTTTGAGCTTTTTGTTAATATATTATTGCTACAACTAAGTTGATCACATTGAAAGTGATTTTTATCAAATTTTGGACTTTCCTCGGGCGAATTAAATGCTTTCACGTTAAGATATACAACAACATTCTACATAAGACGTTTATAAAGTTCTGAATGCACTGAATAAATGAAAAAAACCTTACCTTAGCTTGAGATAATTATATAACAAATTAATGTATTGATTATGCTTATAGCCTATTTGAAAACAATGCAATTTTATATTTTAGAAAATACTTTCCGTAAATAGTGTGCTCACCGACTCGGCTATGCCGAGGGACGTTATCCCTCATAGGGAAGACCGGGGAACATTGTCACAATTTTCTTGTGATGTTCGTGTAAAGCCGAAAATTATAATTTTTAGTATACACATACTTTGTTATCTTGTGCATAGCATATATTTCTCTGTCCAATGTAACTCGCTCTGAACTGGACTTATGTACTATGTTTTATGATCAATACAGTTGTGACAATGTACCCCATATGCGGGGTAAGTTGTCACAATATATGGGGCAAATTGTCACATGTTATTCTTGTGGCACTTTCCAGAAATTGGTAGATATTATTAATGCAACTATTACTAATGCAAAAAGACTGTAAATGTTACCAGCATTAAATACTTAGCGTCTGAAAGAGAATCAAAACATAATTAAATGAAAGGAGAAACTATATTAGTTAAATAGGAAAGAAAGTAGGAGGACATGTAGCTTATATTTTCTCAACCTAAAAGATTTATTATTACATCAAGCTTTGTAGGAAAACCAAAACTGCCATGGAAACAGAACTAACTCATAGCTAAGGAATCAAAACTACAAACTGAAAGGTCATAACAAAATGACGAAATTATCATATCATAGCGTACATCTCCAATAGGCCAACGCAAAATTAGCCAATTGTATTTAAGTTGTTTCTGATTGTAGTTTATGAACTGTAAAGAATTTCTCTGATAGGACTACTGTATAGCTAGAAGAGGAGTAAATATTATTACGAAGTTTAGTTGCGTTTTATTAGTACGCACCGCAAACTATTTTGAAAATGTTTATCCTTTTGCTTCTAAAAAGTACCATACCTGGAGGTCATCGTATGGTACTCTACTCGTAATTACAGTTAATACACACGTAAAACAAGTTCTGCTTCCCTCTGTTTTCGTAGGCCGATTCCGTACATCGAATGCACTGAATCCACTTATCGCTACATGTACTCGCACTGTATGGATCGCCATAAACTAAACAAATATACCGTCGTCCTCTGAGGAAAAATCGTAGTCTTCTTTGGACCTTCGTTGACATTGTTTATAGGTGCAAAACTATTTGCTTGGGGAATTCTTATAGCAAGATCACCATGTCTTTTCAGAAATACCGGATACCAGTCTGGGCCAGCAATGGCCTTTTCATTCCACGACTCTGGGCATTTCAATCCTAGCGCTTTTGCATAGTTGTAAGCCAAATAGCGAACCTCTTTTGTAGTGAGTCCAAATTATATGTGCTAAGCTTGTTTTGGTATGATACTAGTAATTCTTCCTAGTATTACGAAGAGTAACCCAATATAAATGAGCATTGGCCGAATTGTAGTTCGCCATCTGTAACACGTGCACAAAATCTTGCCAATGTTCTGTAGTTGACATGAAATTCTTTAGCAGCTTTAGGCCTACGTATTGATATGGGGTTATTTCTTTTCATAGCTCTTGCTGCAACCAGTAGATCTTCCATTGGTGGTGCTTTCCTCTTTTTTTTTTTTTTTTTTTTTTTTTTTTTTTTTTTTTTTTTTTTGTGTGTGTGTGTGTGTGTATATATATATATTCTCATTGTCTGCGAAACAGAGATAACCCTATCGTTTGTATTATACAGAACACACAGTGGGGCACATTGTTACAGTGACAACATGCCCCACGCGTCGCCCTTACTCTTTTTACAAAATATCTATACCAAACGACAAGATTAGGTGCATTCAAAGTAGCACATTATGAAGCTCTATTTGTAACCTACATAACACACACAAAAATATTTGTTTCTACCGCTTTCACGAACACACAAAACAGCAATTTCAGGGCTCGGAAAATTTACATTCCGGCACTGAAAACAAAGTTCAACTAACGCAGCACCGTTGTTGCCACGTATCTCCAATCGAGTACAGTTAGTAGTGGCATCTAGTAAGTAAACAAGAAAGCAGCACCGGCGCGCTAATGTTTTCGCTTTTTTCAGAATTGCCACTGTGACAACATGCTCCTTGTGACAATGTGCCCCGGTCTCCCCTACGTTTGACGAGTTTAAAACCATATGTGCCGGTACTACCAGTAAATATGTAGTGCTTTAGTAAAACTATTAGTATTATTTCTTACCTTTGATGGTAGCACAAGTATTCTTCAGTAAAATTTAGTTTTCCAACAATAACAGTTTAGTTCAGTTATTTGTTGGTACTCTTCAAATAAGCGTTCTTTAGAATCAACACCAACAATAGCGTGAAAATTCTTGTCAAATTTAAGAAGCTTAATGCTCCGAGTTCCGAAAGCTACGTAACACTTACTACTTGAAGTGCTGAATTCAAACGTCCGTACTAGTGGAAGTTTCGATATACAGTAAAGAAAGCTGCATTTTCGAGGGGGAAAAAAGTCGCGAAAGAAATGCTCGGGAAATTCCCGCAATTGAACGCACAAAGCATCGGAACTGAATACTTCAACAATAAAACTATTTTATTTTACACTGGAAGATAAAATATGAATTATATCTTTGTTAATTGTTTTAAATTAATTTTCTGGAAAGAAACGTCTTGCAACAAATGCTCGGGAATTTCACCTAATTGAACGCACAAAATATTGAAAATGACCTTCAAATAAAACCAATTATTTTACGCTGTTAAATTAATATATTTGGTGTTCATATTTGGCAAACGTCAGTGAGGCTTCTGGGATGATTCGATCTTCATTTGTTCGATCGTCTGCCTGTACCACACATACTACAAGGTACCACCTTCGATGTTTTAAGTTTAAATTTTCAGGGTACAAACACGAGACACACTAAATTTTCTGTACAGATTTTGGCGGCATACCAACGTACAATTTCAAAGTGGTGTCTTTAAAAAAATATAGCGGGTATCCACGCTACAAAGTGCAATTTTCGGTCTTTTAAGTTGAAATTTTTAGAATATAAGCACGAGACACTCTAAATTAGCTGTATATATTTTGGCGGCGATCTAACGTAAAATTTCAAAATGGCGGCCATTTTTTCAAAACAGCAGTGAATAGAAAATTGTTGCAAGTTATGACAATGATAATCTTGAAATATAAATCACATTTTAACATTTTTACTCCAAAGACATTGAAATATTTCGAAAAAACCCGATTAAACCTGAAAATACCCGAAAAAACCCACATGGGCCCAGGTGGGTTGGGCTTTTTTTTTAAAAAAACGGGTTTTTTCAAACCCTGGTTTTGTGGGACCTTGAATAAAGAGTTGAGAAAAAGACTCATTAAAAGCTTCGTGTGGAGTGTTGTACTGTATGGGGCGGAAATGTGGACATTACGTAAAGGTGACGAAAATCGACTGGAAGCCTTCAAAATGTGGGTGTGGAGAAGAATGGAAAGAATTAGTTGGGTAGAGCGGAAAACGAATGAGAGAGTGGTAGAAATGGTGGGTGAGAAAAGAACACTTTTAGATATTATTAGGAAGAGGAAGAGAAACTGGTTAGGACATTGCCTATGAATAGATTGTTTCATGAGGGACGTCCTAGAGGGTATGGTGGCGGGAAAGAGAGGGATGGGGCGAAGGAGACTACAATTAATGGATGATATTAAAACAGAAAGATCATACGCGAAGACGAAAAGGTTAGCGGAGGACCGTGGAGCATGGAAGCTTCCCAGCTGCGGCAAGTGACCTGCCAATAAAGGCAGAATACCTATGATGATGATTTTAACCTTCTCTGCCTTTTCTGTCTTTTACAGTGCAACAGTATTATACCAAAGCGATTATTCTACAACAATTCTCTAAAGTAGTGCAGCTCTGATGATGAGTTGCCTTTAAAATGTCAGTTTGAATAAAACTGAACATTTTAATCGTTTTAAAAAAATCTTTGTAAATAACTACGTGAACTAAATAAAAGAAAGTATTTGGAATTTTAAAAGATTTTTAAAAATTAACATTTTAATAAATGTAGGAATTAGTTTCGTGAGTTAACCGTATGAAATATTGGAAAACTAATAATAGTTGTATAAGATGTAGGAGTATGGAAATAAAACGAATACTACTTAAGGAAGAAAAGAAGAGGCTAGAGGTAATTCGAGTGAATATAAGGTGTATGGACATTAGTCAGCCAGAAAGTGTTGACGCAGAGAGACTGTAGAATATTCATTTAATGCAGATATTTTGTCGTCCAGCGTAATCCATATCACAAGGTTAATCGTAGAACGATGTTTCCACTGTACTATAAGAGTGCGCGGTTTAATAATCATATAATTATTTCTTTACAAACTACAATGCCTTTTTCTCTTAACTTTGCAGGTGTTTTGCTTACGTACGTGTCCTGTGTGTGTGGTCTTTATAGTCCATCGGATGATGTAGTAGACTTGACTGATTCAAATTTTGATAGACTAGTCACAAAGAGTGATAGTGTGTGGATAGTGGAATTTTATGCGCCGTGGTGTGGTCATTGTCAGGCACTTGCTCCTGAATACAAGAAAGTTGCAAAAGCTTTGAAGGTGGGTTATCGTATTTTTATTTGTTTTAAGACGAAAAATAAATGGTAATTTTAAGTGTAACTTCCTTAGTTGTATATACTTTCGCTTTCTCGTGTGATAATTTTGTTGCTATGCTGAATAATTTCCTCCTTTTGACGAAGTTTTATGGGAGAGGGTGGGAAATAGCGTGAAAGGTTTTTCTTCTAAGTTGATTTGGAAATATAATTAACAGTTAATTGTCTATTTATAGAAGTTATAGGGTACATGTTCATAAGAAAAATGGTTCATCTTGACCCTCCATATTTTGAGGAACAACAACATGGAGCATAAATTAAAGACCTATTGTGGAATTCCGCATAGATATTATTAATATGAATAGTGTTTATGCAAAAACTGTGAATTGACGTAAAATGCGAGGACAATCTTGTTAAGGATACTCAAGAGTCGAAATTAAGTCACTGACTACTTTGCAGTAAGTGTTCTCTAAAGAAAACAGAACTTATAGTACAGCAAGAGATGTAAAACTAGGGATCTGATTATACAGTAATAATAATAATGGTACTAATGATGTTCCCAGAAAGGGAGGAGATATTCAATGAAACACGGAGGTACGAAGTAATAGCAGATAATGTATATAATAGGTTTTTTTTTTTTTTTTACCAGTTTCTTTTTTTAAGAAACCCACCTCGAGTTTTATTAGGTAAAATTGGGTTTTATGATACTTTTGTACGTGCATATAAAGCTGTATTCGTAATTAAAATACCATTTTAGCATTCATGTTCTATTGTACACATGAAAATATGGAATTACCTTTTCGCGCAGAGGGAATCTGTGAAGTCCCATCCGTGTTTCGTGGGACACACATTGGCACCCGCTTATTCTATATTTCGATCTAGGAAGAAGGAAGTAGACACTTTTGTATAGAATGAAGTGGGTAATTCTCTATAAGATAGAATAGGAATGAAATTCTATATTACACAGAGAATTCAGATATCTGGGCGGTGAGTATTAGCATGAAATTCTATATTACACAGAGAATTCAGATATCTGGGCGGTGAGTATTAGCCTTTTTGCTTGTTTCTCATTAATGTTACGAATTCTTTTTCTTCAGGTTTTTGTTAGTTCTTACTTAGCTCTGGGTTAAACACAAAAGGTTAGATTCAGTGATTTGTCATTTAACAACCTGTACGAAGCAAGATGGTTTCTATTTAAATGTGTTAATATTATAATCTTTTTAAGTGAGCAGTTGTTAAAACTGCAAATCAAAATCATTCAGGTATACTGGCTTAGCAACACAAAACTTGATAAATATAAAATCTCACTATACATCTTAATGATACTTCTTTTCTATGTGTACTTTGTATATATATATATAATTCGAATCAGCAATCTAAACAAAGATGAAAGAGATGACACTCGTAGATCAGTGTTGCATACTTTGAGAAATAACGTTAAGTATGTGTCAAATTTAAACGCCTTTAACACACACAAGGAATGAAGTAGTAACTATTTGTGCACATTAAATTAAATACTGGAAAGAACTCTTTAAAATGACTTCAAGTTTAGAAGGATCAGTTAAACAATGTTGCCACAACAGAAGAGAGAAAAGTTGAGTTTGTAAATAGTACAATAAGTTGGAAAAGATCCCTAGTACAGTATGGTTTAAAACTCATAGAGCAAATCAGCATGTCATAAGGAGCATTGTCACGTTTATTTGAAATTGATAAGTCAAGTACTTACCGAGATATTCGGTACTTTATAAAACCTGAGAATTTTGTGCTGTACAAGATGGTAATGCTGTTTAAAAATTCCCCTTTTCCCCTCAGCATTGGAGAAATCGTGAAAAAATTATTAAAACGAAATAAAACATTATTGAATGGACATACAATAAAATGAAACCCATTTGAGTTCTTGAAGGGACTAATTAAACGTAATGTGGATATAAATTTTTTTTGAGTTAGTAATGCGAATTCACATTTCAACAAGATTGTAGAAATACGTTTACGAGAGTTACCTAATAGCTATTTCGTGCAGTGAATATACTTATTCTCGTGCAACTTTAGGGGAGTAATATCGAAACAGTTCAATATTATCTGTACCGACTTGTTACCATTTCTTTTTTAAACAGGAATGAATGAAATAAGTAACAGTTTGTTGCAATTGAAGCAATACAAAGGATTGTTTGCAGGCACAATTACTTTCGCTGTGTTGTAGCTGGTGGGTGTAACCAAGATGATTACTCACTTCCTTCGTTTGCTAACACAACGTCTAAGGAGATCATTCGGAAGCAATTTTCAAGAAATTGTACATACAAGGAATGCTAACAAAGTGATAAATATTGCTTTGCGGTGATGCAATCCATATCGGAATAATTCCCCAAGTTTCTCACATTACCCATCAGGTCACGAAACAAATTTCTTCGTGTGATATACTTAGTACAGATGATCTCTCACTTAGGAACTTAAAATTTTAGTCATTGGCCCTAACTATTTTTTTTTTTTTAATTTATTATTATTTTGCTACCATATTATAAATCTCTGCAAAGGTTAGCTGTATGAGTTGTAGCCTATATGCACCAATGAAATAGACATTTTGCTGGAAATACATAATTATATGTACCATAAAATTCGTGTATTGTTTAAATTTCTACTTTGCCGCCAGCTTGTCAAACTGCATGTTATCTTCTGTATTTGTCAGCTCATTTATTGAATGTGTAGTTACAATTCATCGAATAAGTTGGAAACGCGCTACTGCCTTTCATGTGAAGCTCGATATAATGTTTTAAGCACATTTTTAGGAATATTTCTCGTGTAGGTTTACTTTTGCCGCACCACTCGAAATAATTGTTCAAAAATTACAGTTTTTTCAAAAATTCCTTCTTATTGTTTACTAAATGATTTGCGCTGGCCGACATGAAAAATATGTCAAATGACATAGTTAAATTTCAAGGGTACCATCATGATTGTTGAAAAATTAAAATTCTTCTAGGATTTGCAAGTAAATACGGCATCCGGATATATGCATAAAAACTGCAATGCACCTGTGCTAGTAGGCCACTAAAAAGCACAAATGCTATCTAACCCAGTCACGGCTGGGCTAAGCTGGAGGGTCCGAGCTCTAGCGAGGGGTGCGTCCGAAGGGAACAGGTGTGCCAGCGAAGATTGTTATATGCAAAATTGAGGATAGTGAAAACGAGTGGATTTTGTCAATGATATGAGTTCAATAATACTTGTCACAGTTTCATAACTTGTAGCGTTCCACTTGTAAACATAAAATAATCTGTACACTGTGCGCATATACAGCACCGGTGGAAAATAGTTACTAATACAACCATCATTTATATGCACTCAGTTATTTTATCCGTAGTAAAGTACTCGTAAGGATTTTACACTAGTAACCTACACTTGTAAACATAAAATACAGGTGTATTACTTTGTATTTAACTCTATCGCTTGCAGAAATGTGTTTTTTATTGTCTTTTCATGCGAAGTACGGAATTTTACCTCTAAATCTTCCGAAATTGGGTGCGCCAAAAGTAAACCAGCACCATATTTATTATAAATTCAAAGGTAAATAAATTGACCAAAATGCAAGTAGTAGCAAGTAGTAAGACTGGCAATGTACTATACACAGGCTCACTCACAACAATGCGTGATAATTTTAACTTCTGTAATATAGTGCTGATGGGGTTCACTAAAATTTTACTTAGGTGTTTTTTTTCTTTCTTTTTGTCCTTGAGCAAAAAAATATAAATTAGAATACGTAGGTTGGCTTTGGTTAGCTTAGCAAAGTATACATTTGGTAAACTTCTATGATACTTCGCCAAACGTAAAAATATGTGAATTGTTCATTAATATCACAAAAATCACAGGTTCAAGTTTTCTTTTACATATGCAGCAGCTGGTCGTAATTAATGAATGTCTTAAAATGTTTTATATGGCTTGATTCTGCAGTGGACTGTGTTAACAAAATGTAAAGTTTGGCTTTTTTTGCGATACTTGGTATGCAGTTATAACTATTTATTTCATTATTTGCGTTCGTTTGCGATCCGCAAATTATGCGAACATTATTACGAAATTTGACTCCTATACTGTTATTTAGCGTAGCACATAGACTGTTATTTGTTATGGTACCAATAGTTTCTAATGTTTGCATTTAGTGTTTAGATGTACCGTTACGTACAATATTATGTCCTAGCAACTGTTTGGAATATTTTTTGCAATATATTATATGACAGTCATTTCAGAAGTTCTGCAAACTGAAAGAGTTATGCGAGTATAATTTATTGTAAATATCTTTACAGGCCTTCAATACAATATCCATACTTGTTTATGACAGATTCCCAACATTTGGTAAATTCTGTATTCTGGATAGGACACCTTCATTGTTGAGGTGTCTGATCACTCGGGCCACCTCACTGAAAGCTTCGTAAATCGAATCAAAACATTTTCCACAGAGTGTTTCTTTTAATTTGGGAAACAAATCAGTCTGGTGGGCTCAAATCAGGACTATATTGGGAAAAGAAGTATTTCCCATCCATACTTGTTAAGTGTCACCCTTACTTGTAGAGCAGTATGCGGCCTTGCATTATCCTTCAGAAGGAGGACACCAGCTGCAAGCATGTCAGGATTTCATTCACGAATTTTCGGGCGCAAAACATTTTGCAGAAACAGCTTGTAGAATATGCCTGGTACAGACTTCCTTGTGGCACTCTATTGTAGCTATCTCTCCATTCGTATCATACGCGAAGATCATCGTGAATTAAACCTTTAATTGTTGCTGGTGGAATTTTTTCGGGCGTGAAGAGTCTGAACTGTTTTATTCTGACGACTGAAACTTCAGTTCTGGTTCAAACTCTCGTATCCAGGTTTCATCAGTTGCAACAGTTCTTCGTAAAAACTGATTTCCTTCGTTTGATAACGTTGAAGCAATTTATCTGCGATTCTTTTGCGACATGCTTTCTGCTCTTTACTCAGATCATGCGGAAACCATCTCATCTTCATCTTCAGCTTCTTAGTAATGATTCTGTAAAGAAGTGACAGATATTTTGGCATCATATGCAATTTTCTTTCATATTTTCGTTGATCCTCTCTCTCAAAATGTCATTCAAAATAATCTCAGAGGTGTAGTCTGCAGTTGATGGTCTTTCACTTCTTGGGGTGTCCGCAGTGCTTACACGGCCTTCACGGAAACGAGCTGAGCACCGTAATACAGTGCTATGATCCACTACACTATTTCCACAAACCTCCCGCTAAGCATTGTAAATTTCAGTTGGATTCTTTCCACATAGAGTTTCGATTTTGATACAGGAACGCTTATGATAATGTGTAACGCCACCTCAGTCGGATTCACCACTGAATTTCTCACAACACAGCTACGCAAACCAGAAAACACAAAAACAATCGTCAAGCCCTAACTCTGATCCACAATTAGTCTAAAAGCGAACTTGATCAAAACACTCAAACGGTCGTGCATAGGCTGTGTGCAAGACTTTTGAAATGACCCTCGTACTTATACCTGGACCCTCTCATTTTGTAACGGTTTGCGTCAACACAAAGCAAAAATAAGCATTTCGGTTTTACTTTCACTGCTGATGTGTTTGTTTTCTACGGACACTGTCCCACGTTTGCTTATTCTGAACTCCAAGAATATGTTACATCATAATGACCACGTAGCACAGGATGGTTACACAGATGTAGCAAGTTTCTCTCCCTTGTATTCCTTTACGCGCATACACACTCGCTGGCATGCCTCCTCCATACGGACAAAGCCCGTGAGAATTTCCAACTTCGTTCGGTTCAAATAGATGAAATGATGAAATAGATGAAGTTTGTACGTATTTTTCCGAGAATAATCACTTTTCAGTCATATCATTTTACAGTATATCATTAATCTATTTAATTATTGTGAAGCATTGTTCAAAAACCAAAAGATTTTGATGGAATTATAATAGGAAAATTGTGTGGTTATGCCTTCTTAAAGTTAAGCTGCGAGGGCACGGAAGCTCAGTGGTAGAGCGTTTACCTCTGGTGCATGGGGTCCCTGGTACGATTTCTGGTCCAGTAAGTTTGTGGTGGATAACATCGTGTTCATGGGGTTGTCGGGTACTCTCGCTTTCTCTCACATTCTCATCCCATTAATTCTTCTATCGTCAGTCACTTGCCTTAATCATTGTCCCCCTTAGCCAAAATGGCATAAACGTGGGACGTTATACAGAAAGTTAAGCTGCGCTAAGGAATAGAATGTCACATATAATTTGCAGAAGAACTATGGAATATTCTTTACACAGTATGTTTACTTTATTTTGTTCACAAGGTACCCATCTTTGCTAACGCGCCTGGTCCCTGTATACACTTTGAGTTTCCAGTAGTTTCACCCTGCTCTGACTTGGTTAAATACTTCCTTGCTTTTTGTGTGGCCATCCAGCACATTTTTTTAACTGCACTCCTTTACTCGCCAGCTTACTACGGATCCAACTGTTCAGAGACCCACCAGGTTCTCCGTTTTTTAACAGATCAAATACATTTCTTTTTTTTAAGGGCTACCTAACACAGGTTGTTTGGTGTTTGTTCCACTACAGCTTTTATGGCATATATCAACGTGCTGTATTTTTACTCATAACGTTTGAGTCCTCATAAGGGAATCGGCACCTCTGCCGTGTCGTACAAAACGCTGTAACTTTGGCGGAGAAGTTTTGCGAAAATGAGCCGTAAAGTTTTCATCCGAAAATGTGATCTGTATCGTGTAGAACCAGTGTAACTAGGCAAAGATGGTCAACCAATCAATTTTCACCAAATTTAATCACACAACATGCATTTACGTAACATTACATGTAACCACGTGTTTCCAAAGTCAAGTTACACTGGTTCTACACGATACAGATCACATTTTCTGATGAAAACTTTACGGCTCTTTTTCGCAAAACTGCTCCGCCAAAGTTACAGCGTTTTGTCACGACACGGCAGACCTATGAATCCGTAAATGCAACTCACTTCTTTAAAATGGGGCCGCGGTGGCTCAGTGGTAGAGCGTTCACCTCTGGTGCTTGGGGTCCCGGGTTCAAACCCTGCTCCCGCCAAGTGAACTTTGTGGTGGACAAACACCGTGTGCGTAGGTTTTCTCGGGGCTCTCCCGTTTCCTCCCACTTTCTTCATTCCACCATTTCATCATCTCTCATCATCACCGTCTCCTTTAGCCTAACCGGCATAATCGTGGGACGTAAAACTCAAAAATTTAATTTAATTTCATTTCACTTCTTTAAAATAAAATGTAAATTATTTGTAGTTAATTTCGTGGTGAATGAAATACAAAATAAGTTGTGTATGTTCCCCTAAAATTGGACAGTACTTATAAATATTGTATGATGTGAAAAATTTTGCTACCATTTAACAGAACTTAGCCTATGTATTTTAACTAAAATTTGGCAACTATTAATATCTACGTTTTATTTTATTTTCTAACTTATATTCTGGAGAAAGAAATTAAATTAAAGAAATATATGTTTATGATGATCAAGAAACAATTATTCGTAACATACATTACAAAATTCATGAAACAGACAAAATATTGTTTTTCCTTATTTTAAATAGTTTGCTCTAGTTCGGCATGTCACAGAATTAAACCTCTGTCACAGGTTACTACTTTAATATTTCTCCAACGCAGAGGCGAAAAAAGGGAATTTTGAAACAGCGTTACCATCTTGTACAGCACAAAATTCTCAGCTTTTACAGAGTACCGAATATCTCGGTAAGTACTTGACTTATCGATCTCAAATAGACGTGACAATGCTCCTTATGACACTGATCTGCTCTATGAATTTTAAACCATACGTACTGGGGACCTTTTCCAAGTTATTGCACTATTTACAAACTAAACTTTTCTCTCTTCTGTTGTGGCGACACTGTTAACTGATCCTTCTTAACTTGAAGTCATTTTAAAGAGTTCTTCCCAGTATTTAATTTAATGTACACAAATAGTTACTACTTCATTCCTTGTGTGTGTTAAAGGCATTTAAATTTGCCACATGTTAATAAGGGGTGTTGAAATTCTACACTTGTATTCCACATGTTGCCTGGACTTCATTATGCTTCCCTGAATAAGAGAATGCAAAAGAACAGTTGTGCGACCCCCCTACCCCTCGCACAACATATTCCCCTAGGAGTCAAGGGTACCAAATGTCTTACAAAAGTGATCATTCCCCGTTTGCCCGTCTTTCGTAAATGAAAGCAGATAATGAAATGTAACTAATTACCACAATCATAGATAATGTTGTTCTACACCGGAAGAGATGAGAAGCATCGTCAGAGTTGCCATCCGTAGAAATAACAGTGTTACCAAATTGACAATTCTCCAAAAATGTAGCTTAATTGACGTATGGATTTAAACCCGGCTGTATTGTGTTAAATTTTATTGCTTATAATGCAATTATATAAAATAGAATTCTTTCATATTTAATAGCACGTAATTACGAGTTAGATTGTGAGGGTTACAATGGACAACCGCAGTCTTAATTCTAAGAAAATATAGAATACAGCTTAGGGTAGTGGAATGTGATGTGAAACTAAATATTTCTATATTTTTTCATTTCGGTGTTTACGAGGCACCTTGGCAACAGAACAAACCAAACAGCAAACATACGTACAAAAACACTATGAATTATGCATTAACACCACTGACTTTTCTAGTCAAATGTAAGAAGTGTTTTTCTTGATTCTTGAACATTTAAAATGTATTTGTTTCTATTAACATAACCTATTCTCAATTGAGCAGCTTGGGTCACCAAACTCACAGCACGTTCCCCGCCTTGACTATGACACGGTATAGGTTCAGTTGGAAGTGGTCCATCAAGAGCTTGAAGAATATCCTCACTGGTTACATTTCTCAGAATTGGAGAAGGTGTAATCGGTTCACATTCTCAATTAATCATATTTAAGCAATCGCCTGCTTCTAAATTAAAGAGTTTTTGGCAACTGGAAGTCTCTTAGTTTGCCAGAGGTTACTTGTCTTGCTTCAGTGATTTGCGGAATTGCCTTTTCTCTACAATACTTCTTTGGGTCAGTCAACATTGAAAGAAGAATATTTTCCGGATGAGCAAAATAAGTATTATTTTTCAGTACCTTTTTCATAACTTCCATGTGTTGTTGTTTTATATCATCAGCATCTCTTAATAATTTGCTAATATACCAGAAGTTTCTTGCTCCTTCCCACAAATTTGGATGCGATTTAATCCGAAACCAACCAGGCGCATACTCTCTCATAATTAATGTCACTAGATATTTTACGTTTTCTGATGGTTCACTTAGAGAAACATATAATCGAAGTATTCTATTGGCCTTTGTAAGCCATCTTGCATGATGCATTTTTCCTGGCGATCTCTTAGCTAACTGGTCTGAAATATTGCCGCAATAAATACTGTAACACATTTCATAAAGGTATTTTTGATCTGAGCTCAAAGTGACAACAACCTCTGCTGGAATTTCTTGAACACTGCTTTCTATTACGTCAAATTTGATTATTTTCAACTGAGTCAAATCCTTGCTAATTTGTTGCCCGATTTTCCCTTTTAAAGTGTGCGGCCCTGAGCTTTTACCATCTATTACTTCAAAAACATGCTTAAAGGGAAGCTCATTTGTGTGTAAAAGGCAAATGATTCATTGAAGTGGTTTGTTGAGATGTAGTTCAATCAACTTGATAACTCCACCTGCACGTCGCCCTATATTTACCAGAGTACCATCACATAATATCGCTTTAACTGTTTCTTTGCTCTCAGAATCTCCTAGGAAAGTGATAATTTCTTCAGAAATGCAGTGAGCAGTCTCATTGTCTGGAGTTACGTGGTCCATGTAAACATCTCCAGGTTCCTTTACTATAACATAATGCTCCATCCCATTTGCAGTTTTCTTTTCATTGTTTCTCCCGTCAAATCCAATACATTCAAGTTGAGCATTTTTTGATTTGATTTGTAAAGTATGTTGTTCTCCAATTCGTTTTCTTTTCCTTTCCACTTCCTTCTTATCTAACATATTAGACTGATCCAGGAGGCAGGAAAAGTTTCCACTATATTTGGATTCCTGGTTTTTACACTTATTAAATCTTACTGTAACTATAAATTAACCTAGTTATATTATAGAACATTGTATTCTGTTATAAATATTACCAAGAAAATAATCAACAAAAAAGTCGAACGTTCATTTTATTGATACATCACAACTTTGTTTGCTCTAATGAACACAATTTCTCACGAGTGGTTAATGTAAAAGTTGAAAGGAAATCTTTCCATGCAAAAATACCTGAATTAAGATTACGATTTCTTTTTTATATTATTTTAAACAATCCTGTTTCTATTATTTTAGGGTGTAATTAGTGTTGGAGCTGTGAATTGTGATGATCATAAACAACTAGCTCAACGCTTTGGAATCAGAGGTTTTCCTACCATTAAAATATTCGAGAATAAAAATAAACCTGAAGACTATAATGGAGGAAGAACTGCAAAGGAAATTATTGATGCAGGTTTAAAAGCAGCTCGATCAAAAGTATATGCTCAACTAGGACAGAAGGTAATCTCAATTTATTTACTTATTTACTAAGGTGTCATTTTACTGTACATCTCTCTGTTCGTGGTATTACTGACGTTGTTCTTAATGAAGATGGTTATAAACGAGGAAAATCGGACCTCTTCCTTCTCAAATATAGTGAACATTCACAGGTAAACATTTGTCTAAAAGTATTTCATAATCCAATTTATCAGCCAAAATCCACTAACAAATTCAATAAATGTCGATAATAGGTCACATATTAAGTAGAACCACGACTAAGTGAATTTTAAAAGTTTTTGTAATTGTCATAGGAAGTGTATTGTTTACTAAAGATTGTAATGAAATTTTCGCACTTGACAGGTTGGGGAAGTGTAGTGGTGCAAAGGGCTTTTAAAAAATATTTAAATAAATACTTAAAAATATTTAAATAATAAATTAAATAATAATAATAAATATTTAAATTTAGAAGTGAAAATTGAATCAGAAATAAAGTGGTGTAGGCAATGAGTACACTTTGAAAATGCAATTTGCTACATTCAATTTGTTGTTACACTTATACTTCTCTCTCTCTCTCTCTCGCTCGCTTTCTAAGAGCACCATTATTAGCAGCGCACACTCAGTTTGCGTTCTTTGAAAATGTTCAGTCAGAGATCTTTCATTTTTTCAAGACTGTCCTGTTGCGTTCACAATTCAGGACTACACTTCTGTCCATAGTACTCAGTATCATCTAGCACAACACAAAATACGTAATATTTGCAGTACTCGAATGCTCAGTGTTAATGACTCATTAGTTATGTTTTCTTTCTCTCTCTCTCTCTTTATTTTGATAACTATCTGCATATATAAATTGGATTAGTTGTCAAATAGAGAGAGAGAGAAAAAAAAAACGATTGCACATACGAAAAAAATTTACCCTATACACACTTTCGCTAAATATTTTATCAAATAGTGAAAGAAAGGGATGAAGAACGAAAACTAAAAGTATTTGCAAAGTGCCAGGGTGGATTGATTTAAATCAGTCTAATTTATATCATGATATAAATAAAGATTTAAAACACTTGATTTTTTAAGTAAAATTCATTGATTTAAATCGAATTACGGAATAAATTAATTTAATAAATCCGGTTTCTGTTCTGTTATTTCGATTATGGAAGTTAATAATCATAATACAATGAGACTCAAATGTACGGTATAGTATGAAAACAAGTGTCATGCAGAGGACGGGACAGGACGTTTGCGCGCGGACGTTTCGGTGCTGCCGTTTGGCGCCGGATGTTTGGGCGCGAGGTACATAGTAAAAATCACAATTTACGACATATAAAATATGCTAGGCACTGTAAACTAAGCACGAATCAAGATATATACATTTCCTACACTTCTATCTTTATCTCACCTCATTTATCTGTATATTTTCTAACTCTATCTTATTTATTCATTTAAATTAAATAGTTTAATGCGTTTGTGGCATTTGTTGCCTAACCTCGTCATGGATTGATTTTTCGCTTGTTCACAATTCTTGTACTTCTGATCTAATGTTGATCTAATTTTTGTATTATATAAGAAAGCTAGGAAATGAAGGAATCAGACGAAGTGTTAATAATTTTCTTAATGTTAATTAAAACATATTGATTTAATTTTTGTATTTTTTTTAATAAAAAGTTGATAATTACATACTTATGAATATTAAAATTTGTTTTCTTTCGTATTACGTTTGCCAGACTCTTCTTTTCCTTAAGTCCAATAAAGAACTACCAATAAAAGATTTCCGCGCATTCGAGTTGAGGGAAGTGGCGCCGCGTAGCGTAGTCGCTAACGCTCTCGTTTTCGGTGCGAGCGGTCCCGGATTCGATTCCCGGTGGGGGCACTCGGTCGAAAAAGTGTAACACGCTCTTTCAGGCCAGTCACCCTGAATGAGGTTTTCCTCATTCACACCAGGCAAATGCCGGGCTGGTACCTAATTTATAGGTCCAGGCCGCTTCCTTCCTTCCCTTTCCCCGGATAGTGTGCTCCCTCAAACGTGACGGGCTAAATGGCCTTAGATGCCGAGAGCCCAGAAATCTAAAAATCCTAAATCCTAATTGAGTTGAGGGAAAGATATTTCGCATACAGGGTGTCTAAGACATTGAGTTTAGGAACTGCAGTATGCCGTACTTCTAGTATCACTTTTTTTTTATTAACATTCTAATATAAAAATCAAAACTTAACACATTTTTTTTCGTTCCATTGTAAGCATTTAATCTCCATTAAAGAAAGTGGCAAAAGGAAAAAAAGAACGATTTCAAAGTGAAAAATAATAGTTAAGTGTACATATATTGGTCATTTAGCCACTAGAAATGTGTTTGACATTCACACTTATTGCATAACTACAGTAGGCCTGCTTTAAGTTTTTTAATGCAGTCAATCATATCTAGTCTGGTCTACTTACTTTTGGCTTGAAAAGTTATCAAATAAAAAGCACACTTAACTTTGGTTGAAACTGAAATTTACAAAATTTAATTGTTAATTCAGTTTTTAGAATTTGAAATTACAATATTTCTAGTATGTAAAACAAAATCCAGTATAATTCAAGGACTTCCACTATAGTTGTGATATCTTGATTCAAACTTAGTACTCAGCGCCTAACATAATGACTTTTTAATTTAACTCGCGCCAAAACGTCTGGCGCCCAAATGGCTTCGCGTCCAAACGTCCAGTGCCCAAACGGCGGGGCCCAAAGGTCCGTGGCCAAACGTCACGTACCGTGCAGAGGATGATTAGGGAAAATACCGTTTTGAACAGGTAACGGAGCAATCCTACTTTCTTCTTTTCGTAACATTGAGTTTCGGTTTTAAAATCGTTAGCTATTCCAACGGGGAACTCACCTTCGAATTTAAGACGAATTTTTTTTTTTTTTTTTTTTTTTTTTTTTTTTTTTTTTGCGTGTCTGTTTGTTTGTTCCCAGATAATAGGGCGTATTTAGAGGGGTCCTATTTCCTCTATTTATTTTATTTTATTTTATTATATATATATATTTTAATTTTATAACTTTTGGCGAAATTTATGTATTTCATGCCGCAAGCTAGTTCTGAGTTTTTAAAAATAGGTCCCTGCCAAATTTCAGTAGCTTTTGTGATAAAAAGTGTCATTTTGATAAACGTTGATGGACTTTTTCCCTAATGCTTAACCTTTTAAATTATATCACCTATTTTTAGGTGATGGGGTAGAGTCTTCATTATTCGATTAAAAAAAGTACCAATAAGGCTTTTTACTTCGTTTTCTTCAAGACTGGAGGCATTTTAGAACACGTTACATATGCTTTCACACCTTTCTGCGTTGAAGCATAGTGTGTGATGACGTCATAAATTTAACAAGATACTTTTTGCTATGCGTATTATAATTTTTTGCGGGTTACATTTTACGTTCAGAAGACTGAAATTTTGCACAGTCGTTCAGTGCACCCCTTAACAATTTTCAAATGTTTTCAGATCTCTGCGTGGAAACAGCGGGGTCCAGAGGGGCAAAAATGTTTCTAAAAAAGGATATTTTTAACAAAAAATAGCTTTTTTCGTGATTTTTCCGTCTCAGATGGAGTCATATGAATGGTACCGTTTGAAAGGCTGTTCTATTCTGAAGAAAATGATGTACGTACTATGCTCCTAGAATAAATAGGGATGTCTCAGGAAACTGTTACCTGAGATCCTGTTTTATATGGGAATCTGGGGTATTTGGGGAATATTATTTTTCGCGGGCTTACTTTTGCACCTACAAGAGTGAAATTTTGCACATTTACTCAGTGCACTCCGCAGTATTTTCCAGATTTCTTTCAGATCTCTGCCTTAAAAAAGGGGGAGGGGTCCACAGAGGTAAAAATTTAAAAAAAATATATTTTTAACAGAAAATGCCTTTTTTTTTCGTTATTTACTTGCCCCAGATACATGATGGAGACATTTGAAGGGTGCCGTTTGAAAATTTGTTTTATTCTGAAGAGAATAATGTACAAATCATGATCCTAGGATAAATAGGGATGTCCGAGGAAATTTTTATATTACATTCGGGTCATCTGGGGCATTGTGGGGATGTTCTTAGCTCATTGTAAAATAGTTTCCTCACCCTTACTACTCAAGATAGAAGCCTGAAATTTTGTACACCCCTTAGTATTTTCCAGTTGATTTTGAGATCTGTACGTTAATACAGAGGAATTCAGAGGGGATTAAATTTAAAAAAAAAGTTTTAAAAAAATGCCGATTACTCTCAAAATTTCCCACTTCAGGGACATGATACGGAAATGTGAATGTTACCGTTTCAAAAGCTGTTCTGTCCTAAAGAGAGTGATGTATGTACCATGATCCTAGGATAAATAGGGATGATGCTGTAGCTGCTTGACTGAAAGTCTATAATTTAGCTTTAAAAAGAGCCATAATTTAAAAGGGTTAAGAAACATTGTTTCGGATTGATATAGGTTAACGATTGAGGATAATTCAAAATTCAACCCCAATACTTTCCCTTAAATGGCATAATTAGCATTTAATTCCTAATGATTTTTCTTCAGTTCGCGACTTGTATTATACGAGGAGAAAGATTTGATTTAAATCAAAAAAATCAACAAAAATTTTTTTTTTTTTTAAAAAAAAAGTCATGATTTTTTCCACCCTGCAAAGTGCCCTGGTGAACTACGCCATCTTAGAATGCAAGGTCACGTGGTAGTGTAGGCAAATTGATGATAGAACTTATGATGGGTAAGGGTGTAGGAGAGCAAAGGAATATAATTAAAAGAAAACTGTAAATTAATAAAACGATTAATAAAAAAATACGAATGTTAAAATCTGGACACCACTATAATAAATAACCATGCTTACCTCAGGATGAATTACAGGTTGAGTACGATAGTTAACTTAGAAATATAAATACTCTGCTCTCAAAAAAGTACGAAAGGTAATCTTAAAATTATATAAACAGAAAAATTATTGTTTCGCTCTTTTTCTGATTACTAGAGAAGAGCTAACTTCCTATCATTAGTTGGAGTGACATGAATGTTTCAAAATTAGTATAAAGCTATACCACTGAAAGGTAAAATATAAGAAGAAAGAAGTATATAGTAGGATTCGTACTGTGCTATTAAATGGGAGAAATCAATTAGTAATGAATTAATATATTGAGCGTTACACAGAAACTGTGTTACTTGCGATTTTGAATACGGTATTTAATATAATAAGAAATTAAAAATAAACTCTGGTAGAAAGGATTACGCTCTGGAAGTTTCAATTCCATCCAGTAGATGTGAACAGCTGGAGAATATTTGCTGCCATCTACCGGTGTGATGTGTAACTTCTGCTGTTTTTATTTCAATAGTAGAACTAGGATATGATAAGTACTTTTAAAGTCGCCGTTACTTGTGAAAGTGTTAACGAATTGACCGCATTAAATAACTCGACCGAGATAGATCCCCTTTATTGCAAAAAGCAAAACTTGAAAATTCGAATTGACTGCATTAACGAACTTGGTGGAGATAATTACTCCAACCATCTTTTCCAAAAAGCAATTAAAAAATTTGCTTTCGTTCAAGAGTTATTGTGTGGAGTAACGAGCGTACTCTATTCTACAACATTTCAATCTTGTAAGTCCCACTTGCGTGATCCTAATAATAGAAATATGTTAAGAGTTTCCGATGATCCGGCATTAGAAACATTCGATAATTAAATATTAATCAAATGTGTCTCAAAAGTTCCCTGACATAGGGTAACTCTTGTTATTATCGGGGTTACAACAAAATGTAAGAGGGGGAAACCGTCTCCAAATATGATGTTTTCAATCTAAAGTGAAAGAATTTTTAAAATTGGATGAGTCGTTTGGTTGTGCACTCTTCACGCGCCCAATGTTAAATGAAAATGCAATGTTGCCATTCACCTGGACCCACAACATAACTGAATGCAGTTACTGTTTGAAATAGGGGCTGGCTATTGACACGTTAGTGTAAAAGACGGTAACTTCATTCACTTATGTTGTGGGTCCAGGTAAATTGGAACTTTGCATTTTCATTTAACATTGGGCGCATAAAGAGTATACAGGCCAAACGGCTTATCCGATTTAAAAAATCTTTCACTTTAGATTGAAAACATCATATTTGGAGACTGTTTCCCCCTCTTACATTTTGTTGTAACCCCGATAATAACAAGAGTTACCCTATGTCAGGGTAAATTTTAGACACCCTGTATATAAAAGTCAATTCTTACTTAGATCGTATTTGGTTTGAGGTGAGAGTATTAAGCGTTTTATTTATAGTTGTTTCTAATAAAAGTCAAGTTGTGTACTATTATTTCTTCTGGGTGTGTTTAAAGATTAATTTATATTTTTTCTTCATCCATAGGACTCCGGTGACCCAAAAGATGTAATTGAACTAACAGATTCAAACTTCGACAAAGAAGTACTTGAGTCAAAAGATATGTGGTTAGTTGAATTCTATGCTCCTTGGTGTGGACATTGTAAAAACCTGGCACCTCATTGGGCAAAGGCTGCGTCAGAGTTGAAAGGCAAGGTGAGTACTGTAACAACCTACAAAGAAGTTAAATCTTTATGAATGTAGTGTCTATATTTATCGCGTCTCTAAACCAAACTGACCAATGAACGGTGACATTATTTTCATCGTTGATGATAAACACAATAGCGAGATCAAAACGAACTTACAGATTTAAAGATACGAATTTCATTTCTTAAAATTCGATGCAGTATTCAATGTATTGAATGTTTTCAGTAGTCCTGTTTATATTCTCATTGGAGTAGTTTTTCGTCCTTTGGAGAATTAACATTAAAGAAATTGCATATACAGTGAAACATCTGAATACGAACACTGATGAGACATGATTATTTGTTGATGAGAGTTTCGTTAAAGAAACTGCACATATTTTACACATGAAAAGTTGATAACAGCACGTCAATGTATTCATTCTCAGTGACTGCTGAAGTTCTTACTTTTAATTAGCTTCACTACGTTATGGAGTTTTACGTTCATTGATTGTTCACTTTTTAAAAATTGTTCACTCTTCAGTATATAAAAGTATAACAAATCAAAAATGTGTACTGACTTGAAAAATATCAATTTTCTGTTTTCTGGCAGGTTAAATTAGGAGCACTCGATGCGACGGTGAATACAATTAAAGCTAAGCAATATAATATCAATTCCTACCCAACAATCAAATTCTTCCCAGGTGGTGTGAAGGATGGAAGCTATGAGGATTATACCGGAGGAAGAACTTCAGGGGATATTGTCAATTGGGCTTTAGACAAATTAAGTGAAAATGTTCCTCCTCCTGAATTGCTAGAGGTTAGTACTAAGAATTGTAATAATAGTTGAGAGTTTTAACGTTATAATATGCTAGTTTAACATAGTTATTTTAAAGTCACAGAATAGTATATTCTATGAGCCTCACAGCTTACAGTATAGTATAATTCTCTTCATTATGTAGTAAAAGCACCGAAGGTAGAAGAATTAGATATATGGTAAGTGGTTAATATATCATTGCTAAAGACGCAGCAGTATTACGATATTAATATGTTCTTCATATGTTTTATTTTTTGTCAATGAAAGTGAATTTCGAAAGAAAATTATATTTATTGTTCGTTAATATTATTTAAACACAGATTTTTTTTCTTTTAATAAGAATTTATTAGGACCATTGGTCAAAGAACCGTCTAGGCGATCTGATCTTGACTAATCATGTCTGGAAGAAATATTCGTGTTTGAGCATTGATTTTCATGTATGTGTATGTTGCAAATAAAACGATTAAAACGCTTATTGGAAAAGTACAACATACATTCAGTGAAACCACATACATAATGTGGCACACAATATTCCCGGACTGATTTCATATGGTAAAAATTTTACTTGCAGAATGGTGGTACACCTTTAGCTTTCTACGTAAGCACGTCCTCTATCGATGCACAAATTTGCTCTTCAGTACTTGGACTGGAAGCTGTTTTAGTAGTTATCTTAGATGCCTTTCAGTTCCCTTGGCACAGTCGTCTTGGTGGGTTCGACGTTCTTAAATATGTTATCATTGAAGTGAAGTTTCAACTTCGGGAACAGCAAGCAGTCTACGAGAGCCAAACCTGGTCAGTATAATTTATGGTTGACGACATTGACCTGTCTTTTATTCGCAAATAACCGCTTGGCAGTATTCCGATTGTGTTACGGGGAATTGATGTAGATAGGATCCCAGTTGCCGGAGCTTGATTGTGGTCTGACACAGGTCGTTCGCTAGAGGAGTCGCTTCATAGTCTCCGGATAGATCATGTAATCTGATGATATGACATTCTGTAACGAATGCATGATGAATTAGATCCTTGGCATCAAAATAGACTTGACTCCTGACTTCTGCATGCGCACCCTTGTCTTAGCCGTGGGAGTCCCGGGTTCGATTCCCGGCGGGAGCTCATGTGGTTCGGATTCCCCGTTAATCAGTAGGTCCACGTCTCATATAGCCTCGCTGCTGAACGGGACGCTAAACTAAAATCAACTCAACCTTGTCTTAGCCTCTCCGGACTGACCCACGCCGACGACTGGTAAGCAGATTGTACTTCAAACATCATGTTATGATAGTCTTTGTAACTTGACGATCGCTACGTCTTCTGTTCAACATTCAAACGCCTAACGGGTATTTTTATTGGTGCTAAATGAGAATACTATTATTTTTTCGGAGTCTCAGATGATTGTTATCAAGAAGGTTCCTCACGGAGTATCCAGTTTTGCCACCTCTGAATGCGTGGAGTCTTCGTCGTCCTCCAAAGATTTCGTACTGTCACAAAAGCGTGTGTATCACTCAGATCTGCCTGTTCTGAAGAATGCTTCATGCTCGTAATTATTCTGTATCAAGCCACGAGTTTCCATGTCTGATGTTCACAGTTTTACATAGAACTTGATTGCAACCCTTTGCCCCATACAGAAAATATTACTTGACTCTTGGTCGAAGCATATTAAAACTGGCTTTAGTCTCTCTACAAACATGTGCACTCTCGGCGCAGTTGTTGTTCTTCCTGTGATGGACTGTCTTTTTCGGTTGCAAAAATAAATAAAGTATCAGTCTAGAAACTTTACCCGTTTCTCGTATACTTTAAGTGAAGAAATGAAAGTTCATAGTAGCGAATCCTAAATGGTCTAGAAAAGTAAAACACTAGTGGCTAGCACTAAGAACTCTTAAAATCTATATAACCAATTCACCAGTACATTCAGTTGATGAAATGAGATAAATGTTGTGGTACATGTATCTTTTGGAGTTGACGGGCCAAATTCACGGATAAATACAGTGATTTAAAAATAATTATTCATTACAGGTTTTTTTTCTTTCTTCAAAATTTCTGTACCACTGTTATTTATATGAAAACTTTGTTCTTAATATCTTGTTAGGTTTATATATAAGTCGAATCTTCGAAGTTGAGCTTCTCTCAGAAAGCTCGTTGTATTCAACACCATGTAGTTAGATGGAGGCTTTTTAATAGCCCGTCAGCCAACTGTGACATTTTAATTGTTAGTGCGGGAAAGTTTATAATTGAAGTGAATAAAGTACCTTACAAAAACGATCCGTGAGATTAATACTATACGTACTGTGTGTTTAATTTTTTGTTTGAATTTAGTGGCATACTTTCGGAATAGGTATTTGTAATCTGATTCTGAACAATTAGGAGAATAAATTCAGATTGCGTCCGTGAAAAAGACAATATTTTTGTTATGATTTCAGTAGTCTCTGCTGCTTATTTAACTTCATGAACTGCTCCGCTAAAACTCATTGTGTATCCTCTCATCCTGTGACTATCTCAGAAGAGGACAACGACGTTACTTTGCAAACATAGGTGAAAAACAATTTACGAATGACACTAAATCATAAGGCACTTGTACCGTGTTCTGTAAACAATTAAAATCAGTACTATATATTAAATTAGTAGTAAATCACTTGAAGACAGTCACTAAACACCAGTAAGACAGTTAATCTGTTCATTCTGCACTTCATGCTCGCCTTGGAAAAATAAGGCGTAACACATGTTCACACAGTTTGTGCCTTGGTTAACTTGTGCGTAGATATGTAAAATTATGTAATTGTAGAACTTGCTGTAATTACAACTACCAAAAGCTATTGCTGTAATATTATAAAAGCAAAGGAAAACGACGGTCATTTTTAATATTTTCCACAAATATGCCATTTTAGGCAGTGTTGCAAACTTCGTCAATGTTTATCATCTCGGGATCGATTTGAGATATCGAAGTGCTGTAAACGGCAAAATATTTTGTTCGTCCACAGCAAACCATACAAGTACTTAAATATGATACTTATCTCGGCATTTTTTTAAAATTTTAATTAAGCCTTTCGGGGGAAAAAAAATCAAATTTTCAACCTCTAGTATCTTTGTTCCGATTTATTCGAACGTGTCTTATCATGACCATGCTATCGAATGCTGAAATACTTCGGATGTGACTTGCCTCGTCCGTCTTGGTTATGTGTTAATGCGGTAGAGGATTCCAAACTCTCCGTACTGTAGCATCGTGTTTGCAATGCTGTAGACGAAAAGGAAACACTATGTTTTCTTTTCCAAGATTACGGGACGGAATCTGTCTGATGAGATCCGGATTTTGAACAATAATTTCTCGTATCTCGGGGAAAAAAAAAATATACACCTCTTTTCTTATTTTATTTTGTATTGCTTTATTTTTCATTCTGTCTGTGTTTTGTTGCATCTGTTTCTTTCATATAAATGTATTTACTTCTTCTGTATGTGTGTATATTTATTATTATTATTTGTCTGGTCCGCTGTACTACGAACTACCCGAATTAGTCATTTGTTTTGTCTGTTACACTGTATTGATTTATGGGGGCGCGGTGGCTCAGTGGTAGAGCATTCACCTCCGGTGTTCGGAGTCCCTGGTTCGATCCCAGCTCGCGCCGTGTGGACTTTGTGGTGGGCAAATACCGTGCTCGTGGTTTTTCTCGATGTTCTCCCGTTTCCTCCCACTTTCTTCATTCCACCATTTCACTCATCTCTCATTACCGTCTCCTTTAGCCTAACCGGCATAACTATGGGACGTAAAGATTTCATTTCATTTTTTTGTATTGATTTATATATCATGATAGAAGTGCGTCTGTTCCTTTCTCTCTCCCCATGTCTATGTAATTGACTGCTACGTTTCTTATATTGTGAAAGAATTGGTCATACAAAACAAACAGTTACTTTGACCTTCTTCTGTGACCAGCTTCATGGAAGACACTTCCGAGCTACGGTGCTTTCAAAACAAAGAGAAGTGCTTACACACTGGGCTACGTTTGTGCTGAGCGCAACAAACAGAAAAAAAGCACGGAAGATTACAAACTAGCAATATAAAGAATGTAATATTAGGTTGTGTTTTCCAAAGTACTTCAGATTTACGATACCCATGCTCGTGTATCAGTGTGTCATATCATCACTGGGAAAGAAACTGAGTCCATGCGTACTTCTAAGGCACGGAAGGAAACATTCTGAATTGTTATAAATACATTATATTACGTAATTAATGTACTACTTTTTTATTTTCATAACAGCTATTATAGTAATTTTGTAAGTGTTTTCGTTCATTGATTTTATATTGTAAGTATTATCATGCATTTCAAATTGATAATTTCTGCGAGGAGTATTCGAAAAGTAATTACACTCTTCCATAAAGTAATCATATATTTTACACTTAAATTAGTGCTTTGATTGTTTTGAAATGAACATCTCTATTAGTCAAACAATTACTTTTATTAAGTATGTTAGAAAAAATACTTTATTTTCTCATTAAAAAATTATTACTGTATTGGAACGCATAATTTTGCATTG
The DNA here is from genome assembly GCF_964235325.1 of Thermobia domestica. Lineage (NCBI taxonomy): Eukaryota > Metazoa > Arthropoda > Insecta > Zygentoma > Lepismatidae > Thermobia > Thermobia domestica. The sequence goes on along the minus strand of NC_137457.1, from coordinate 230,418,369 downwards.
TTAGTTTTATTCTTATAAAATACATTTGTATACGTTATTATTACTAACTTCTTACGCATAAGTGTATTTTCAAGTCTTCTTCATCAGAATAAACATATAGTGAGGCATACAAACATTAGTTCAGAATCTTGAAAATATATTTTTTTTCGGGTACTTGAATGGTGTGTAAACTTCACATTCGATATATATTACATACTCGAAAGGCCATATATTATTGTGGAAAAAGAACTATGTTTCTGTCTTGTATAGTCTACTTCTTATATTTGTATATAAAAGTAAAACGCTCGTTTTCTCAGAGTTGCATCTGTCTAAAAGCTCCGTAGTGAATGTGTTAAAATATTTATCTTGGAAATATTGTTTTAATTCTGTCTGAGAACAACTTTTATTGTGTCTTAAAAAGTTAGTGTTGAAACACACTATCCGAAGGTGTTTAATAACACATTTTCCATTACGTTAATAATAATAGCTTTGTTCTTTGTGTGCCAAAAATATCTGTCATTAAACCAATTGAAAGTTTGGAGTGTTGCAAGATAGTATATTGTCTTAATTTTACTGTTTTAGATTATATTTTAATAGTGCAGTTCTAGTTTAAAATTTCCTGTAATGTAGTGCCAAAATTTATTTAAATTGCGTTGATTCGCGTATTGCTTTTAACCTAATACACCAGTATAATATATACCTCAAATTCCGATTTAGATTTGTATAGTATTTTTATATTATCGATTATTTTTAATACTCTTGGAGAAAAGGTTTATCAAAGCATTGGATAAGACGTATAAATTCCTATAAAGTTAGGTAAATTGAAATCGCTACTTGAGAAAAGCAAATATTGGGCATACTAAATTTGAAAGCTTATAAATGTTAAAATCGATATAATTATAGTAGCATGCTCTTGGATACATAGCTCAACCATTAATTAAACATAGATCTGATACATCGTTATAGAAAACTTAAGTAAGAATTGTATTATTGGAATGTAGCTTTCCAAATTTTCAGTTATTATATAGCAAGGATATTTTTGACAAACGTAATATAATTGAGATTTCGTTCCCTGCATCCTAATTTATGTTCCTCTAATTATTACGAATCTCAGCTTTCTTCATGCCCATTTGAATACCCACAAAAGGGTTGAAAGTATGCTGGTTCATACATTAAAAGTCTTCTTTCGAGATTAAAGTATGTTCTGTGTGTGTCAGAAGCAATATGTTCTTCTGTCTGAAATTAGTCGTAAACAATTAAATAACATGTCAGTAATACTGGAAAGATGGTGCTAAAGTATTCTTGTCATTCTTACCATTTTAGTTAACCTCAGCAGATGTACTGAAATCAGCCTGCGAGGAACATCCTTTGTGTGTGGTCTCTGTTCTTCCTCACATTCTGGACTGTCAGTCGGAGTGCAGAAACAATTACTTAACTATACTGAAAAACGAAGGAGAGAAATTTAAGAAGAAACTCTGGGGGTGAGTGAAATGTTGTTTAATACTAGAACATTTTATTTCGCCACGAGCTGTAAATTAATTCCTCCAGAATTACATACACAGTTTTAACCTAGCATTCTTCTAGACTTAATGATATTAAAATCTACTCCTATTAAAATTTGCTTTTGAAATAAATAAAAAAAATAATGAAAGTAAATAGTTCTTAAACAAATAAACCACATTTTTTAAAAAAAAAAAACTTTAAAAAGTGCCTACATCGTCAGTCGTTATTGAGAGGAGGGGGCACGGTGGCTCAGTGGTAGTGCGTTTACCTCTGGTATGTGGAGTCCCTGGTTCAATCCTCGCCCAAATAAGTTTGTGGTGAACAACATCGTGTCCGTAGGTTTTCTCGGGGTACTCGCGTTTCGTTCCACATTCTTATTCCATCATCATTTACGGTAATCATCCGTCTTCCTTAACCCAAAGAGTATAATCGTGGGACGTTACACTGAAAAATTTCATTTCATTTTCATTTCAATCGTTATTGCTTTGCCACGAAATAATAAAATATAATCAGTCGATTGAAACTTAACCATACAGACCCTTCTTTAAGAACTATATTCTGTTTATAAGCATTATTTTCAGCAGTAACTTCTCATTAGGTAAGTGTTCGTTCCTTGAGATTCCTAAGATGACATAGATGTGAAGTTGTTACTAAAATTAACTGAAGCAAAAAATGAGTAAAGAACATTTTCTTGTTTCTTGCATTCGTTATGGAATTTATTTGTTCTTTAATTATTTTTGTTATAATACGAAATATTTTAAAAGGCATCTGATACATTAAAAAGTAATGAATGATAGCACCTGAAGGTTCAGATAATATTTGAGTTCTCAATTTCTTGTGGTAGTGTTAACTTGCATTAGTTTCCTTCATCTCACTTTAGATGTAATGGCGTTGGCGTAAGATGTTTAGTACTACAAGCATAATCGTACTAAGACACAATCTCAAAATAGTATAGTTGTTCGACAGAGAATGTGAAGACAATTGTTTCATATTTGTTCGTTTCTATTTTCTATTAACAAATGCGTAGAAAACTAAAACCATGAACCCTCTTAATGTTACAGGTCTAGAATATTTTACGTACCGACTAGTGTGATTGTTTTTTCAGAGTAACTTCACAAGTTTTCCCGTTACTGAAAGTATTGTTGTATAATTTCTTAACTAAAACGTAATTCAGTGCTTCCTGACGTATTCAAAGAAATGTTGCTTCCTGACGTATTCAAAGAAATGTTGCTTCCTGACGTATTCAAAGAAATGTTGCTTCCTGACGTATTCAAAGAAATGTTGCTTCCTGACGTATTCAAAGAAATGTCTTGCCGGATGATAGTTTCTAATCCATTTATCCAGCGCAGCAAGGCGAAGCATCTAAGCCAAACTGAGTGCGATGGCTAATTTTAATTCTGTATAGCTCTAAAAGACTTTATGGAAAATTTGGAAATTAAAAAAGGTGAAGGGATAGATTGAGGATTAGGAATCAGCAAAAATTGTATGCAAGAACTGAGTAAGTGTGGCTTTATTGCACAGATTCTCACTTCAGCACCTTAACTAATATTACTCCAATATATATAAGGCACTCTTGATTTAAAATGACAGGTTCTAGGTAAGAGGTATTTCAAGAATTGCTCCCTTTTGTTTATAACTTTTAGAATAGTATGAGAACAGATATATTCCTGTTGATGTCATGTATCGAGTCTGAATTGTTAATTTCCTCTTTGTAATTTCCAGGTGGGTGTGGACAGAAGCTGGTGCTCAGCCAGAGCTAGAGGAAGGTTTAGATATCGGTGGCTTTGGATATCCAGCTATGGCCGTGGTCAATTCAAAGAAGATGAAGTATTCTATTTTCAGAGGGTCATTTAGTGAGGATGGTATTCACGAGTTTCTGAGGTAACTTCTATCCTTACTTCCATCGTCCTAATTAAAATGTATATCTAAGTAAGATTCAGTTTATATTATGATGTACAGAAGATTCAGTTAATCTGAAGCGAAAGCTAGTTAATTATATCACGTAATGTATATAAAACAAAATGTGCATCACTATTATCATTATTTGTTTTATTTTATTTTATTTGTTTATGTTTTGAAGTTTAGCGTCCCTTTTCAGAACCGGTACTATATGGGACATGGACCTGCATTTTAATATAGCATCCGAAAAACTAATGCGTTCGAATTTCAGTGCTTTCTCACCGGGAATCGACCCGGAACCCCGTGCACCAAAAGCGGGCGCTGTAGTCACTAGATCAGCAAAGAGAGTTTGTACTTTTTATGCTCCAGTTAACTCTTTGAAGGAAGATAGTTCATGTTCATGGTGGATAACTGTGCTAACCACTTTACAACTGACTTTGAAGCTGTATTAACCACCTATTTTTGTTTATGACTGAAAGGTTAACTTTAGTGGCAACTGTATTTTCCTAGTACGAAATAGTTTTTGGTACCTTCCATTTCAACTCAGGCGAAAAAATAAATAAATAAAATAAAAATAAAAATATAAATAAATAAAATTGTACCATCACCATCTCAGATATTGTTGAAACTTTTTTTTATAGCAACTAGACATGTTTTTAAAAGTGAATTTTCCCGCCAAGTAATGGGCCATCAAAGACGGGGAGTACAATTTATGAATTGTAAAAGACATGAAAAATAGTCAACTTCGGAGCCCCACCATTCAGCCATGGAGCCAGGTAGGGTTATAATTTTTGTTGTGGGATGTACACACATGTCCAAAATGATTGTCGCATATCTATAACTGTCTTCTTGTAAGAATATAATTTGATAATGATCTTGCAGGGCACTTCTAATACTGATACTATGTGTATAATCGGGAAATGTATGTTTGTGGTAAATTTCATAGGGAAAGAGTTATAAATACGAAAATTAGAATGGGTAAAACAAAATCTTGCTAAATGGAGAAGAAAGTTTTATTTTGGTTTTATTGTTCTTATTTATTGCTCTTTTGACATGAAATTTGCCACGTACATGTCTTTGCCGATTATACACATACTAACATTATGAGAAATACCGGGCGAATTCGTTATCAAATTATATTCCTAGAACAACATATTTATAGATATGCGACAATAATTTTGGACATGAGTGTACATGAGGATATAAATAAACTATATTTTATTATAGTTCGGTTTGCGCATGCGGATCTCTTTGTACATAAATTAACAAATGAACGTCAGTTTATCTGAAAAGTCGAAGTTTGCGAATTTTTTTCGAGCACTTCCGGTTCGAATTTTAAAATTCTATTTTCACGGTTGGTAAGACCTAGTTACCCGCTTTCCGAAAAAAAATTGTATCGCTTGTGTGTGCAACCGTTTTGTCGCAAAAAAAAAAAAAAAAATCGAGAAATTGTAAAATTTTCAAAAATCGCCATTTTCTCGAAAACACCATCTTTTAAAATTCTGAAATTGTGTCAGATGGTTCAACTTTACATGAATAATAAACACACCAAGTACCATTCTCGACCAATGCGTCATGAATTAACTATAGTCTTTTGAAGTTAGCGAAGTTTCATTAACTTTGATGTCACAGTTAGCAACACTGGAAACAATAAAAATGCAATGATTTGATGATGTTTGTGGTTCACATTAAATAAATGAAGAATAAAAGGTTTTCCTGACTGGTGTTTTATTATTTAGATCAAAAAGGCTCTCGGAAATAGTAAAATGAGCCTCCCCCCTTCTTCTCCGGTTTTTTATCAACGAAGTAATCTGAGATGGAAATTACGATTACGAAACACACACATTTTAAGTTCACTTACTTAAAATGGTCTTCGGAAACAAAATTTCACGGATTTTTTTTTTTTTTTTCCACATGGGCCGATCATTTGCCTGCTTGGTGTCTCCGCTAATAGCATGTAACCTTGTAGATGCTCCAATAGGTGTTGGTACACTCACAACTCGTCCAGAGGTGGATCCAGGGAGGCGATCGCCATCCCAAAAGAAGAAACTTTCTTGTTTTATATATAAATAAAACCCACCCCAGAGTTGGGAGCTCTTGAAAGTAGCTCTAAGTAACAGTATTACACCTCCGCCCCCCCTCTCCAGAAGTCCGTTCTGATCCACCTCTGCGTAACCTGTACCCAACTGAAGGTCCATGTGGAAGCACTTCAACTTTACGTAATTCATGATTTATTCATAATTTTGCTACGCACCACTGGTTATCATACGTATATGCAAGGGCTCCGATCCTGAAGGGGGGAGAGACCCGGGCCGCCCAAAGCTGATGTGGGCCCCCTATTGTATTTATGAATATACAATATTTGGCATAATTTAAATGCAATTTGTCATAAAATCCTCATATATATATATATATATATATATATATATATATATATATATACCTTCTGCATCTGAATGCCCACACCCCCCAATTTACAGAGAAAAAAAAATGTTTCGTTTCTAACTTTTTGTCCTTTTTCGATCACTGTAATGACATCGCACTTAATTGAGACTGTCTGGAGCATTCCAAAACATCACTGAGGTAGTAGTTCAGGCTTTTTATAGATCATCAGAATTTATTGGATGGCCATTTTAAGTAAACTTAAAATTTGTGTGTTTCGTAATCGTAATTTCCATCTCAGATTACTTCGGTTTAAGAAAACGGAGGAGTAGCGGGAAGGCTCATTTTACTATTCCAAAGGGCTTTTTTGATCAAAATAATAATGAGCAGTCAGGAAAACCTTTTATTCTTCATTTAATTAATGTAAACCACAAGCATCATCAAATCATTGCACTTTTATTGTTTCCAGTGTTGCTAACTGTGACATCAAAGTTAATGAAACTTCGCTAACTTCAAAAGACTGTAGTTATTTCATAAGCATTGGTCGAGAATGGTATTTGGTGTGTTTAATATTCATGTAAAGTTGAACCATCTGACACAATTTCAGAATTTTAAAAGATGGTGTTTTCGAGAAAATTGCGCTCAAAAATGACGATTTCTCGACTTTTTTACAATTTCTCGACTTTTTTTTTTTTTTTTTTTTTTTTTTTTTTTTTTTTTTTTTTTTTTTTTTTTTGCGACAAAACTGTTGCACACAGAAGCGATACAATTTTTTTTTTCGGAAAGCTGGTAACTAGGTCTTACCAACCGTGAAAACAGAATTTTAAAATTCGAACCGGAAGTGCTCGAAAAAAATTCGCAAACCTTGACTTTTCAGATAAACTGACGTTCATTTGTTAATTTATGTACAAAAAGATCCGCATGCGCAAACCAAACTATAATAAAATATAGTTTATTTATATCCCTATGTACATACCACAACAAGAATTATAACTCTACCTGTCTCCATAGCTGAATGGTGGGGCTTCGAAGTTGACTATTTTCCAGTCTTCTACACTTCATAAATTGTACTCCCAGTCTTTTGATGGTCCATTACTTGGCGGGATTTTTTTTTTTTCGACAAAGCAAAAAAAAAAATATATATATATATATATGAGTCTTTTGAAAACATGTCTAGGTGCTATAAAAAAAGTTTCAACAATATCTGATATGGTGATGGTACATGCTCTGCCTGAATTGAGATGGAAGGCATCTTTTCAGTTTCCCTCTAGATGTTACAGTATTAGTACCAAACAATTACCACAGAAATTTTCTTGGTGGAGTATAGCAAACTGCTGCTGAAAGATTTTTTATTATTATTTAAAGCCTGTTTCATGCATAGGAAATATAGGTATCTTTTCTCTCATTGTTGGAAGAGTTAAGAGTATATGGTAGAATAAAACATCTAGTTATTTACAGGGCCAAGACACAATGATGCCTTATATTATATTCGCCGAATATTCTGCCCTGCTTTTACAACACTTACTGCGTTAACAGTAGCCCTCTGTTACATTGATATTTTAAAAGAATCAACTTTGGTGTGAAATGGGCAATTACAGTCTTAGCGTAGTCTGCCGGCTCCTGGGAGAAGGGTGCTGGGTCTGATTTATGTTTAGATAGGTGAACATTGCGACTTTCCAGATGATAGTATAACGGCGTTCATCCAGTGTCGTGAGGACAGTTAAAAACAAAAATGAAAGATAGGTAGTGGATTCAGTTAATAATAATAATAATAATAATAATAATGAGATTGACGATTATCTGACCACATATAGGCCTACTCAAACTGAAAATTACCAACTGGTCTTCGTAAGCCGTTCGGAGCTTCGTGTTAGGAAGTATCGTTTTATTAGAAAATCAGAACGCACAACTCACAAAGGCAGCATAACAAAGGCGCCATGTAAATACCAATCTGAGTGGTTTAGATGCTGATTAATTTTCTGTAAGCGTTGTTTGACCTATTCCGGGTGGGAACACTGTGGTTCGAATCTCGTGTAAACATTAATCTTACCGAACGGACACAGACACTCCAATTGTCTAGTCCTGTAAAATATATTGCTATTTAATTTTATTACCTTTTCTTAAATTAACTAGTGTAAATAAAGCAACAATATTTAGAAACTACCAATTTCGAGTACTTTTAGATGGCATTTCTTTTTAGTTTATATAAGACGTGGACCGACGGCTTAACATAAATTTCGAACATGTGATCTCATCGGGAAATGAATTTTGTGCTACGCTCAAAGAGAACCGGCGTACAGCCAATTCAGTTTAAAGTATGTTTCACCCAGTCTTTACGAAGTCAGTCAGTCAGCACTAGCGTACGAATTGAATAGTTTTCCCGGGGGGGGGGGGGGGGGGATGAATTTGACCCACATACACACCTGGCCATCACACACTATATATACTAATTCGAGCAGTTGTTATCATCTTCGTATTACAAATAATTAAGTGCTTCTAAGTGACGCTTGATCACATCCATTTAGTGAATGTTGTGACTTGGGCACTACATACAAAGATGATAAACATTTGGTGACTTTTCCACCCCCTTTGAGTCTTTTTAACACCCTACTGGCAAAAAATAATGTCCTTTTCGCATGAGGTAAATACTTCAAGAAGCAAAAGAAGGTGACTACAAAAAGGTGTTTTATTTCAAATGTCTTTTTTTTTAAAAAATAAATAAATAAATAAATAAATTACACAAAATAAAAGTTGTAAAAAATTCTAGAGGGGGGCCAAAAAGTTATCCCTGCCTAGGATGAAAATTTCTTCTCCCCGGGGGAATAAATTTTGTCATGGGGGATCATTGGCATCCTCCGTCAGTTTGCACACTGATCAGCACTCAAAAATGACGGATTTGATTTCAGTGTTAATTAGCCTTGAGGGCTGTATATCTGGAAGATTGCTAAATAAATGATTCCTTCGCACTGATACAGCTCACAGTAGGATATTTTACTAGGGGAGCCATGACCCCATACTTCTGAGTACTGAAACAACTTTAACCTGTGGTTCAACCTGCTGTTTCCCTGCCTATGCTTATAGTATGTGTAAAGAATTGACTTGATACGTCTATGTGTAATTTTCTTTGATTTAGCACATTGAACGAATAAAATAGTATTTAATGTATTCATTTTATTTTTCAGGGATTTGTCGTATGGCCGAGGATCAACAGCTCCAGTGAAAGGAGCTTCTCTTCCAAAAGTTAATACTAGAGAACCTTGGGACGGCAAAGACGGAGAATTGCCACCAGAAGAGGATATAGACTTATCAGATGTGGAATTGGATGATATTAAGGAAGAACTCTAAATGAATGGGTGCAGTGGGTGAATTTGTGGTACTGCGTTTTTTAGAGTGAACTAAGTGAGAAAATGAATTTGTCTCAGGCATTTACTAAAGTACACAAAGAAGTTAAGACTTCTCGAAGATAAATGAAATTGATTCCATTTATATGATATGATTCCAGTTCAAAGTAGAAGTAGTGTGTTCGTGCTAATACATGAATGAACGTTTGAGCAACTTTAAACTTGAAGGATTATTAAGTTAATGAAGTTAATTTATTTTTAATGAAGTTTACTTGGAATATCTGTAATGCATTGGGTAAATGGTGAATGTGGTAACAGCTGGGGAAACCATGAGAAGTTACCACATATACTTGAAAAACCTAAGTATGCTGATAGGTGAGTCTTCCTCGAAGTTAATGTTGTAGGTTATACTTTTTACGTACTTATTCAGTTACTTTACTTCAGTCGTGAAATAAATCTTTTGCCTATTGTATAATTAGCATAATTACGAACATTCTTTTCGTATGTTTCATTGTACTAGTACGATGATGTTAAAAAAAGATTGATTCCAAACATAAAATTTGTTTTTCAATTACTAATAATTTCTTCCTGTAACCTCCAGTGACAAATATAATGTATCTGTGTAAACAAGAACTGTAATAAATTCAGTTCATGTTGGACAATGTGAAATAGTAATCGAATTAGAAGGGTGACGAACTGTGGATTAGATACCATTGTTTGAGTGAGGTAAGACTTTACGAAATTCACAGGCTAGTTAACTACAGTCATAAGCATCAAGTAAGTTTGTTAGGCATAATCCATATCAATTCAAGCAGCGAGATACCCTGATAATTTCAGATGTTATTGAATTTACAGATGTTAAAATTCAGGACAAAGTAAGAAGACCGTGTGTTTTGTTTTGTCAAAAAAAAAAAAAAAACTGGTCTTTGCTTTGTTAGAATATCAACAATGACACCAAGTCAACAAGAAGTCTTCCGTGGTATGCGTAATGATTTTGTAGTATCTGCAGAAGAAGAATTATATTCCCTGAATATCAGCTGTAGAGACTGATGTTAGTCCTGTTGAGAAACTATAATCAATGAAGTTAAGTCACAAGCTGTGTGCATCAAGAAAGCACAGCGAAATTATTGCAGTTGTAGTTGGATACACCATGTCAACTTATCAAAGTAGAAATTCCATCTTCAGAAAAAAAAATGAACCAAAAGAAGCTTGTGCAACTTGCCTGAAATTTATATCCAACATAAATTCAGCTGTTGAATTGTGTGAATCCTACAATGAGAAAGTGCACGTTCTAACAGTTATTCCACTGTCCATTTCAAAGATAGAAATTTTGCAAACATTCCATCTCTAGCAAAATATTTAGTGGACAAAACAAAAAATGTGAGGTCTGCAAAAGAAGTGTATGGAAAACTAGACACCTATTGGGCCGCAGTGGCTCAGTGGTAGAACATTCACTTCTGCTGCTTGGAGTCCTGATGCGATCCCAGCTCGCTCCAAGTGAACTTTGTGGTGGACAAACACCGTATGCGTGAGTTTTCTATGGGTTATCCCGTTTCTCCCTCTTTCTTCATTCCACCATTTCTTTCATTTCTCATTACAGTCTCCTTTAGCCTAGCCAACATAACCGTCGGATATAAAAGGAGAATTTAATTTTAATTTGGATCTCTGTTATGGTCATCCTGTAAATTAAGGTTTATTTTTAACGTCCAAATAGTTTGTGTCTAAAACGGTAGATGGCGCCACCGTCACCAATGTTAACATAAAATTAAAACAATCAAAAATAAAATGAATAATTCAAAAATTAAGCAAAAACTGATATAATCTATTTAATGGACGTTACAAAATCTAGGGAATGGTACGTGCCGATTTCACATATTATTGTTAGTTTCATTGTTGAAGGCCATCATTGTTAAATAAACAGTCGTTGGATTTCTGTCAACTTTATCTGCCATACTTTCTACCACAAACTAACCAAACTTTGTACACTTATGAACGATTGAGATATCTATGGAGTGGTGTCGATTTCATATATTGTTCTTTCATTGTTGAAGGCCATCATTGTTAAATAAACAATCGTTGGATTTCTAAATTGCTAAATAAACAATCAACTTTATCTTACATACTTTCTACCACAAACTAACCAAACTTGGCACACTCATTTACGATTGAGATATCTATGGAATGGTACATTTATGTCCAAAATTATTGTCGCATGTCTATAAATATGTTATTGTAGGAATATAATTTGATAACGAATTCGTCCGGTATTTCTTATAATGTTAGTATGTGTATAATCGGCAAAGACATGTATGTGGCAAATTTCATGTCAAAAGAGCAGTAAATAAGAACAATAAAACCAAAATAAAACTTTCTTGTCCATTTAGCAACATATTGTTTTACACATTCTAATTTTCGTATTTATAATTCTTTTCCTATGAAATTTACCTCAAATATACATTTCTCGATTATACACCTAGTATCAATATTAAAAGTACCCTGCAAAATCATTATCAAATTATATTCATACAAGAAGACAATTATAGATATGCGACAATCATTTTGGACATGAGTGTACGTGTCGATTTCACTATTGATGTTAGTTTCATTGTTAAAGGCCACCATTCTTAAATAAACAATCAACTTTATCTGCCACACATTCTAACACAAACTGACCAAACTTGGCACACCCATCGGATTACCACAGAGATATTTATGAAATGGTATGTGTCGACTTCACTTACCGTTGTTAGTTTCATTGTTAGAGGCCACCATTGTTAAATAAACAATCAACTTTATTTTCCATACTTTTTACCAGAAGCTGACCCAACTTGACATATTTATTCACGATTCAGATATCTAGAGAATGGTACATGTCGATTTCACATATTGTTGTTAGTTTCATTGTTGGAGGCCTCCATTGTTAAATAAAAAATCAACTTTATTTTCCATACTTTGTACCAGAAACTAACCAAACTTTGCTTACCTATTTACCATTGAAATAACTATGGAATGGTACATGTCGATTATCAAAGGCCAAATCATGTGTAATACGTCAGCATGCGTTGGGATCAAACGATAATTATTCGTGATCAAACGAACTGGCCAAATTCCGGTTCAATTGCTTTCATGGTGGTGGTGATGAAGGGGCTAACAGGTCATCGGTAAGTGTTCGGAAAATGAAATAGTGGAAAAATAAAAATCTTTCATTCAGAACTTTGTTGCGCCTGCTTTGTAACCAGTGTGAATTAGTTGTGTGCCGCCAGATTTTCTTGTGTCTCAGGCGGCGGAGCGGGATGGTCCCCTACACCGTTCCTAGAATTGCACTCTAAAAGCCACTCCGATATAACTGACCTGTGTTTCACAGCAGACACAGCGCATTTGAACTCTGTTGATATTCTGTGTAAGTTTGTCGGCTGTTAGGCTAGGTTACGCACCTTCAAATTGAGAGAATAAACATTTATTAGGGAATGAGAACTTCTCGAAATAAATTTGCAAGGTGAATATTTTTTCGCGACATAAGTGAAGAGTAATTGTATACCCTTGAATAGTACCCTGGAGAGTAAGAAAGCTCTAAGGAAAATAGCAATGTAATCACAGTAATGTATATATGGCATGTTGTATTTCTACCAGATTGTCAGAGCACTAATTCTCAATTTTTGATGTGAGCGATCTCGCTATCGAATCTCCAGAAAAACATAACAAAAAAAAAAAAAAAAAGTTGTATTTAGGTCTATTCCATTTTAAACAAACGAAGTACGTTGCGTAAAAGAACTTTCCATTTTAAAGTATTTGATGGGTAGAGTAGTTTGTGTGGGATTTGATTGTTATTGCATGTATCTATTGCATGTTGAATGGGTAGCTGGGAAAGCAGCCAGGATATTCATTCTGACGGTTGCAAGCCCGTGAAAATACAGAGCAACAGTTACTCCAAGGGAGTAGATAATAGATAAAAATTCTTTAAACTACCGTGGATGAGAGGGCCGAAAGAGGGTATAGTGTGAAATTTTGCGCCGCAACTAGGGAAGTTTCGCCAGGAACGCAGGATCACCTGTATACGGCTCTCATTGTTGAGACACTAAAATTTTTCAATTACTCGTATACGGAAGATAAACATTATGAAACTATTTTTATTTATTTATTTACTTATTCCTCGGGGGGTAGTCTATCTCAGAAGATTACGATTAGCATAATTCTATGTTTCAAGGGTGCGCTTCCAACTCACCTCCCAGAGACTGTTTTTTGGGCGGGCGAACCGGACCTTGTTCTTAGGTCCACACATTAATTAAATTATATGTAACACACATGTACGTATATATATATATATATATATATATATATATATATATATATATATATATATATATATATATATATATATATATATAATGTGTGTGTGTGTATGTGTATGTATGTATGTATGCTAAATGTAAAATATTTTTGAGCCAATGTTTCCAATCCAAATAATAGAGCCCCACGGCTCCAACTCTTCAAGGGCTCCATAAGAACAAATTCCACCTGTGTCACCTTCTACACATCAGTAGCTATGCCCATAGTATATTCTATGATAACAATTGACTGAAAGTGCTTTTCAAGTTTCTAGCTCATTTTCTTGGAAAGAGAATGCGTAAGACTCTCTTAGTGTTGCAATGAGACGAGACAGGACTCTTTAAGGTGAGACACGATACAATACGAAACGTTTCGTGAAATGTCTCTTCTCGTATCTCGAAAAATACACAGTTTCTGAATTGGGTTAATAATTTATTAACTCGGAATAAATTATTTGCCTTCGAAATGTATACCATCTTTTATTATTTCAAATGATTCAATGTTTCAAATCCTACAAAGAATAGGGAATACTAAAGCATTAAAAAAAAAAAAAAAAAAAGATTCTTACAAACAGTTTTCATTTCCATTTTTCAATCGATTCAAGTTTAATTATTTTGTGATAGTGTTCAGATTCAAATACAATGTAAAGCATTCATTGAGATCAGTGTTTCAGAAGATTTTATTCCGGGGGCTGGTGAAGATATCTACGTGTAAAAATCCTGTTATAGAAGTACAAGTAGAAGTAGCAATTTTATCAGTAACTAACCAAGGGCGCCCATTTGTGGTTTCCAAGGGAGGGCAAATATAAGCGACATTTCAAATATAGTCTCAAATTTTGCGGTAACTATTCTAAAATATCTATTGCAGGGTGTCTACTGATCATGAAAGTCATGAAAGTCATGAAAAAGTCATATATTTTGCTTAGTGGTCATGAAAGCCATGAAAAAGTCCTTTATTTACCCAACTGGTCATGAAAATCTGAAATCTCAGAGTATATTTTTATACTTCATACTTTTATACCTTATACTGCATGTACTGAAACAGTTGTATCAGGTCAGTAATTGTGAGAATTTCCCCCACCAATTAGTGCTGGCTAACTGGTATTTTACTGTCTTCCTAGCTGCTCCCCATTTCATCTTCTAGTCTCTGTAATATAGTAACAACTTTTTACTGTCCAACTTTCTGATCTGCTATTTCTTTACTTCTAAGAAATGTAAATTGTGTATTTTTGGGCCTTTAGACTTATGCAAATAATATTATTCGTTTGAGTTTACAGATTTTAAATGTGATGATCTATTTTTTAAAACGAATTTCTTTTATAATTTGCTTTGTCTTTGGGCAGTTCTCTGAGTGCTTTATTTCAGACAAATTTCTGCTAGATGGATAATTATACTCAGAATTAAAACTTCAAATACAGTATAGAGTGATTCACTGGTAAGAGCAGGCCCGTATTTAGGTAAGTGCTATTCTGTGCTCGAGCACAAGGCGGCAGAATTTTAGATTCTTTCTTTAAGATTCACAATAAGTGATATTTAAGACTAGCAACCCGCATAGTTCCGATGCACCACTGATGGTAGGGGTTTATTATTACTAATGGTAAATTTTTATCGCCATGGTCATGAAAATTTGAACAAAAAGGTTATGAAAAGTCATGAAAGAGTCATGAATTTACTTTCTGGTATTCCAGTAGACACCCTGTATTGGGTTTTCGATCTTCCGAAGCACAATTTCCTCTAAAGAGGGGGGGGGGGTCGAGCGCCCCACCTTCTCCCCTGATGGGCACTCTTGTAACTAACTATTGTTTCATGGTCTTTCTCGTTCCGAACCAAGACAGAAACGTGTCAGCCTTTCTCGATACTGAGTTTTGAAAAGATGCTGATTTGCCAATATTTTTTTTATTATTGTTTTATGTTATTCGAAGCTAAACAATTTTACAAATGGGAAAGTTGCATAGGCCTCCTTATTTGTTGAAGTGGCGCCAGGGCTTCTGAAAAAAGGATGTCAGAATAAATGGGGAAATTTTGCCTTTCGACTGTACTGATGGTATTGACAAATGTTCCTATCGAAGTAATTACTGTTTCAGTCGAAACTAAGCAGTTGTTGCTGGAAGGTCGCAGTCGTATTGTGTGTTGTGCTCTGTTAGCCAAACGAAACTTGGTTAAAAGTTGTAATTTTAACCACTTGGTATAACAGCTCTTTTTGTGAGCCTAAGCCTTTCTGGTGTTGCCACGAGACGAGACAGAACCATTCGCTACAAGACGAGACGACACAGCCAGAAGTCTCGTCTCGTCTCGT
Organism: Thermobia domestica; assembly: GCF_964235325.1. Lineage (NCBI taxonomy): Eukaryota > Metazoa > Arthropoda > Insecta > Zygentoma > Lepismatidae > Thermobia > Thermobia domestica. The sequence goes on along the minus strand of NC_137457.1, from coordinate 230,402,644 downwards.
AGCAACACTAGACACTCTAGATATACCAGTAAAAGGAATGACAACGTTCCTCACGGAGCACGTGTTAGCTCTCAGCCTCTTTCTTTCACTGATGTTTGTTTACATAGTAGATGAATATATAGAGTAACAAAAGGATGAGATATGCAGATTCTCCTGAAACCACATTAAAATTGTAGCAGTATTTGGAGCTTGTTATAAATGGATTTACCGGGGAACTAAAATAATTGTGGGAACTGATCATACAGTATTGATATAAAAAATATGGAAACAAGTAAAGACAAAGAACTGAAATCGTGAATTTGTTTTCAAAATACAGAAATCCCGAAGGAATATCTCTTTAGCTGACTTTAATTGTAAAGGAATTTTGAATAAATTTGCATTCCCCGTATTCTTAGAAATCCTTCTTTTAGCGTACGAATGAGAGGCTTTAGGAAATTAAGCCAAGATAATTAAAACGATACTGTCCTTTACAAAATTTAAGGGGAAGACCATGATCGAAAAAGCATCAGTCAAACTATAAAGGTAAATGGTAGCTTTTGTCATTTCTTACGACCACTGTATGCACCTTATTGCGAAAAATTTATTCGTAATATAAAACCGATGTTGTCCAATAAATGTCAAATTGAACAGATCTTGAGAGATGAAATGACAAAAATTGTCATTACCTCTGTCGCATAATATATTCTAGCTTTGGGACCCATGTCATTATATGACTTTCACGATAAGTGACAAGTAGAATATAAATCCCAAGTTCAAAACGTAAGGAAAGAAACCGGCTGTTCGCGCTTCAAACTATGAAAATTGTACCAAAATGGTTGAAATTATGATTTTGTATTTCTTTACGAGAAAGAAGAATAAAAATAAAAATTGGAGCAATTTTAATCATGTATGTATAAGTCCACCATCTTCTTCAAGTTACTAAACTAACTTCACGTGTTTCAACCATTTTTGACACATATCTCGAAAACTTTTAGAGATAGAGGCAAGAATACGTGGTTGATAATGAGCTTTTTAATTATATCACAATACTTTTGAACTTTACCTTATGAGAAATGGCATATTCCAAAAATAATTCAGTAACACCCTAACCTGAGTTTTACCAAATGATTAGCAAAGTGATACGGTGTGCGTTGTCCAGGGTTTAATTCCCAGTGTGGCACTCAAATATTGCTGTGTTGACCAAACATCGAGAGAAAAGTTGGGAAACTAAAAGATAGCGGACTTCAATCTAGACAGCCGGCGACGTTGGGTGTAGTTGTGCTGACCACTCATATAAGCCCGCTGCAGACTCAGATCACAAGGGACTGTTGCGCCAGGAGTGTATATCTATATTATAAAAGAGAACGTACAAATCCTTTGTTCCCTCATCACGCTAATACGGCTGAACCAATTTCTTTTATTTTTGGGGGGTTATTAGGATTTGGACCCTAGATGGTTTTTATCATATCACTTTAATTTTTAATTACCAGTGTCTTGAGATAATTGACCATTCAAGTGTCCATAACGTACAAATCCTTTGTTAGTTCATCATAGGTATAAAAATAAACGTATTTATATGCAACCCGCATGACCGTGTCACTCGGCGGGTTAACATAAATGACAGGCGCTATAATGTTAACATTTACTGCAATTTGAAAGCGAAAAAGTAAAAATTATCTAAGTAACAAAGTTTATTGCGTTCCGGGGTGACCGCAGCAAAGCGGGTCACTCGGCGGGTTAACATAAATGACAGGCGCTATAATGTTAACATTTACTGCAATTTGAAAGCGAAAAAGTAAAAATTATCTAAGTAACAAAGTTTATTGCGTTCCGGGGTGACCGCAGCGAAGCGGGGTGAACGCTGCTAGTCTACAATATATATGTAAAATTGGAAATCATTATGTTTGTGACTCTAAATCTCCTGAACCGCCCGACCGATCTCGATCAAATTTGTAACATTGATGAGGTTCGAGGCTGGGCTGGTTTTAGGCTATTCACTTCGATGGTAGAACTGAGGGTTAGGGGGGAGGGGGTATAAGAATAAATAAAACTTAACTCCTGAACTACTCGACCGGTCTTGATTAAATTTTCAACATAGATGAGGTTCAGGCCTGGGATCATTTTTATGATTTAAATTTGACGGAGCAACGTAGGGGAGGAGATATATAAAAATCAATTTATATAAGACTGAAAGTGACTATTTTTGTAACTTAATAACTCTTGAACTATACGACCGATCTCCATCGAATTTTCAAGATACATGAGGTTTGGATCTGGAAACATTTTTGTAATTTCACTTAAACAGTAGATCCTAGGGGAGGGGAGGGGGACATATAAATAAAAACTAATAAAACCTAATACCTTTTGAAACACCCAACCAATCTTGATCAAATTTTCAACATATATGAGGGTTGGAGCTTGGGTGTTTTTTATCGTTTCACTTTGACGAGCCAGCGAAGGGGAGGGGAGGGGGCGAGGAGATAATAAATGTAAACAAGAATTTTAGGAATGTTCCAAAAATAGATCAAAAGATTGCGATCTTGGCCAATAATTAGATGTTGGGTCAGGAGCCACAAAATTTTTGAACGGCCTATAGATAAATCGAGTTTCCGTATATTTTACGGAATAAGCACATCAAACTGAGTTAAGTGGTAGTTTTGGTTTGGATACACTATATGCAGTTCTTCAGATATAAGACGTACAAGAAAATACTTGATTGAATGAAATATATTGAATTTTTTGAATCAGGGGCCACACAATTTTTGAATGGATCCTAAATCGAGATTTTATATTTTCTACGGAATAAGGACATCATACTGAGTTAAGTGGTAGTTTTGGCTTGGCTGCACTATATGTAGTTCTCGAGATATAAGGCGTACAAGAAAATACTTGATTGAATGAAATATATTGGATTTTTTGAATCCGGGGCGCCACAATTTTTGAATGGATCCTAAATCGAGATTTCATATTTTTTACGGAATAAGCACACCATACTGAGTTATGTGATAGTTTTGCTTTGGCTACAGTATATGTAGTTTTATCGAGATATAAGGCGTACAAGAAAATTAGTAATTGAATGAAAAACATTGGATTTTGGATCAGGGACCATAAAAATTTCGGATAGTTCCTTAATCGAGATTTCGTATTTTTTACGGAATAAGCACATCATACTAAGTGGTAGTTTTGGTTTGGATACAGTATATGTAGTTCTTCAGGTATAAGATGTACAAGAAAACGTTTGATTGAATGAAATATATTGGATTTTTTGGATCAGAGATCACAAAAATTTTGAATGGATCCTAAATCGAGATTTCATATTTTTTTACGGAATAAGCACACCATACTGAGTTAAGTGATAGCTTTGCTTTGACTACAGTATATGTAGTTATCGAGATATAAGGCTTACAAGAAAATTTATAATTGAATGAAAAACGTTGGATTTTTTTTGGATCAGGACCGACAAAAATTTTTAGTGGTCCCTAAATCGAGTTTTCGGTTTTATTTTTAACGGAATAAGCACATTATACTGAGTTAAGTGGTAATTTTGGCTTGGATACACTATATGTATTCTCCAGATATAAGGCATAGAAAATTTCTTCTGAAATATATTGGATCTTTTGATCCAATAAATAAATAAATAAAATAGAATAAAAATAACTGCCTTTGTGACTACATCACTCTTGAACCTCCCGACCGATCTCAATCAAATTTTCAACATACATGAGTTTAGGGGCAGGGATTACTTTGGGCTATTCACTTTGACAATGCAACGTAGGGGAGAGGAAGGGGGAGAGAAATTTAAAAATGATCAAAAATGACCGATATTAGTGTTGAATCAATAGTTTTCGGTGTCGATGAGAGAAACAGTGCCACTTCTGATGCTGTTTCAATCCAAGTTTAGCTCTGATAGTTGGAGAGGGGGAGGGTACAACGTAGGGGAGTAGAATGAGCATTTTAAAATGATCGAAAATGACTAATATTAGTGTCGAATCCATAGTTTTAGGAGTAGCTGAGATTAATAGTGATAATTCTGATGCCGTGTGCCGCAGCATGGAGGAGGGGGAGGGAGAGCTATTTATATTAATGATCGAAAATGACTAATATTAGTGCCTAATCCATAGTTTTCGGGATCATCCAGATGAACAGTGATATTTCTGATCCGGTTTAAATCCATAATCAGCCCCGCCACTTGAGGAGGGGGAAAAAGAGATACATAAAAATGATCGCAAATAGCCACTATCAGTGTCGAATTTATAGTTTTTTGTGACCTTTAGATAAACAGTGATACTTTCGATCCCGTTTAAATCCAAATTCAAACCCGCAAGTTGGGGAAAGGGGAGGAAGGGATATTTAAAAATAATCGAAAATGACCCATATTAGTGCTGAATTCGCATTTTTTGGAATCACTGAAATGAACAGTGACATATAAAGATGTGCATTTAAATTATTTATTTCAACCCAGCGAAGCAGGTAATATATGCTAGTATATATATTGGTGTTATTATTTTACCTTACATTCTCTCAGTAGCGTAAGGACGAATGGACCTCCTCGCAAAAATGTTGAACGGACCCCCTCTTTCCACATTCATGAGTCACGTAAAATTTACAGAGAACAGTTTTGACTTTCTGTGTTCTATCTAGTGAGTCACTACTTGCTCATATGCAAAAAAATGCACATTATTATTAGTATTATTATTGTTGTTATATTGTGCTATAGTTTTTGCCTATTCTGGTGTAACAACCTCGAGAGTCTAGACACGACATTTTTAATGAGGTGTGGTCGCCTCACTTTTTGTTGTTTGGTTCGATGCTGGTTTCACTGTCCTTTTCCCACCTTTGAAATACACCAAGCACGGCAGATCACGAAAACTCGACAAGTCGCGCTGTTTCCGAAATGAAGCTCCCAGCCATTTAGTCACCCTGATATATCGTCGTCCTTCCCCATTCAAGGCACAAGCACCACACTGACTAATCGAGTGAGATTCTTATTACGTTTGGCGCGCGGTTGTGTTATGCCTCGTAGCTCTTATCTCAGCCCAATGATTTCGTTCAAACAGTAGCGAGTGGTCACAATGTTTTCGCTGGTTAGTATAGCCCTTATGCAGAGTCGTTCTGACGTGTGATTAGTGCCATACTAAAGAGTTCGACTAACATATGTTTCCTGCAGTAGCCAGGCCTCTAGTATAACGCTAATCATACGTCAAAACGATTCTGCATAAGGCCCTATAAGTTTTGTTGGCTTTTAATTTACTAAATAATCGCTCAGGTGTTACCGTCTTCACAGGTAAAAATGAGATATAGTTGGAACATCACATAATTTTTACCAATATAACATTATAAAGTTTAACTTCGAAACTGAAATGGGCCTTTTTTGTTCTGGGCCTCCCAGCGTTGCGGGCCCTGCAGGTCCTTTAGTTGCACCACAGCATTCTCTCTACTCAGAAGAATAGCGACAAATAGAAAAGGCAAAATTCATTCTATCCATTTTTCATGCATCATACACTTCAGAAAAAGAAAATCATGTAATACTGATATGTAAGAAAATATTAGTATTGTTTGTTTGTTTTCTGTATACAAAGAACCATTTAGGTTTTTTTTTAATCTCATATTCTGGTAATAATCGAAAAAAAAGAGTTTCATGTGATAAATGGACGAAAGAAAATTTGTCAACGCGATGCGAATGACGTTCTCTGCAACTTATTCCCATTTTTCGTACAAAAACTCTATTCCTACCTGCAAAAAGAAAAGATTTATGTAACCCGTCAATGAGGTTTTGCCCTACGGCTGAACAACACGGTTTATAAAAATTGACTCTGACTGACTGCAAGTGCACGAAAAAAAAAAAAAAAAAAAAAAAAACTTGGATTCCTCTCCCCGACCACTTCAAGTGCGGATATCGTGGACATATTCAAACTGAGCGCTAAGATGTTTCAGTTCTTCCCAGTAGAGCATCTGGTGGCGAAAAGGCGAAGTACTCGGAGAAGGAGGAGAGAACAGTAACCTTAAGCTCATGTTCAAATTGCAGTCATTTTATCTAGAAGATAAATGGACTGCTCTTGCCAGGAGAGAAAAAAAAATATCATTATGACAGTTGCAGGAGAAAAGGTGGTGAAAGTGAAAAAAATACACGACCCACAGTATTAAAGGAAGTTTCGCCATATACAAGAAAAAATATTCACATTGGAAGGTCAAAATTTTATGCACTACGACCTAAGTGGGTGGTTCCACACCCACCTAGAGAGATCTGTATGTATATTGTGCCATTTTGAACTTCGCGTGGTAGGTTTGAAGCCGTGACATATGACATCTTGGTTGGACTTGGGAAGTCGTTAGTGGTCTGTGGTGTATAACAAGAGACTTTTGTTTCAGGAATGTGGTGAGTGCCGTGGAACGGGAGGACTCGCTTTACAGACACTTGATCTGGAGAAACATAGTAGATGAATCTTCTGAAGTTTCATATGCTACACGGGAGAGAAATAAACTCAATTAGGAAGAGTGTTGTTGTTGATAACTTCATTGAAGAACTTGAGGAATGGACAGTGAAAGCAGTAACACGCCAACATTTAAAGAAACTGCAACATCACATTGCAGAAGTACAGGGACGTGTAGAAACTGAACAACTATTTGTGCTTCTCTGTAGTTTTGCTGAGAACTGCTCTGTGATTCTGCAGCAAGAAGTATGAGAATATCACTGGAATAAGGCTGAAGTTTTATTATAGGAGTTACATATTTTCAAAACAAGACCACAAGTGTTACAGTTATAAGTGGTATTGAAGACATGACTCAGCACGTGCATTGTTGGCAATACGTAAAATTCAACAGTTGCAATCGCAGGCAGAAAAGATCACTATTATTTATGACAATGCCCTTAACCAGTTCAAAAAATCGTTACCAAGTATTTGAATTGACAAAGTCGCTTGTGCCAATGAAGTGGGTTTACAGTGCTGATGGTCATAGGAAGGGGGACCTCGCGATTGTGTACGAAGGCTGCTGAAGCAGCATGCTACAAAACAGCCTTCCATCCCAAGTACAGCTGCAATTCAGAATGCAGAGGATTTTACAATACTGGTGAAGTGACATATCAACAGCCCTCAACCTCTTGCTGAAAGAGGAAGTTAAAGAATCCCGCTAGCAGAAAATAGAAAAATGGTACAACCAAACTATCCCTGTGAAAGGAGTTCGAAGTCGCATGTCTGAACTCATAGTGACGGACGAACTTATTACATGAACTTGAAAGAGCAAAAGAGAAGAAATTTAATTTGTCAAAACAAGGTCTCGAAAATGACTGGGTAATATTCAGATTCACAACCTACAAAGAGGGATGTTTGTGATCTGTGTATATGACTGTGACTATGGCTTTCAGAAGGTATAGATATCAGTTATGAGTTAAACGAAATCGTCGTGAACTTTATGCTATCATGTGATCTGGCTGCTGGATAGTTCTTCCAATTCGCGATGTTTTCAAGAGCGTGGGTGCTCCAGTTCTTAGTTCAATAGGATGGCATAATATAATATGAAAAGAAGATACTGAAGCAGTTGAATACACTTTTAGTTCATTGAATCGTTAATGCCAGTTCTGAGCAGAGTGCACAGAAGTGGTATGCTTTAAAACCTGAAATACGTTTTGGAACTTGCACATTTATTTTGGGAATCTTATTGTTTAAAAGCTGTCTGTTATTTATCTATAATTAAAATGCCATATCGACTAAGACTAGACCTTGATTTTATGAGACCAATATATGAGAATGTGCTAACGGAAGTTTGTTTAACGTATGGCAAAATTTTTAATTGTGGGGTCAATCCATTTCAAATCACGCAATTTTAAACAAAACTGTTGCTTAACATTTTTTTTTTATTTTCCTGATATTTTTTATCATGAGTTCCCTCTAGGTAGACAGTGACAAAACACTGTTTGAAAAAAAAAAGTTTTCTTTTGGCAGTCATTTTCAGTTTTTATGAAGTAAATCAGACTCTTGATGATATGTTATTTCTGTGTTGAATACTTATATAACTACCTGCAGGATAAGTTTCAGTCCTGAGAATGCACTTGTAACCGTCAAGTATATCGGGTCACTGTTCGGGTACCATTTATTTGTAATCGCCTGATCGTAGTCTGTCCTCCGTGGTCCTGCCAATAAGTATTCTCCTGAGACCTGGACTTACCTGGGTAGGACGTTGAAGGACCTCTCCAAGAGGGGATTACAAAATTGTCCCCAAATTGGTCGTCGGTCTCGATGATGAGATGAGCATTAGGCGCCGAAATGTTCGGATGTCTCGTCTCAAAAACCTCACGGACGATCAGGCAGGTCATCCAGACCATAACGCACACAAACATCACTCATACACACAACGAAAACACTGGGTTAAATGACACTATACTTATTTATTAGAATACTATTAAAAAGAAAAATAACGAAGAGAAACGAGCACAACACTTAACACTGATTATGTGTAACTATTTGCTTTATTAAAATGACACTTTGCTTTTTACTATACTATAGCCCTTATCATTTTGATATATATATGCAAAATATTATAATTGAGATTTCACTATAAATACTTTTCTCACACCATTGACGCACTTAGGGGGAAGTGTCGCCGGGATAATCCCACGTAGTAATCTAGTTGCTGCTCCAAACAGTCCTGAAGAGTCGACACGAATCTTCGGCGAAATAACACAGTCTCCAAAGTGGAATGCTAATGTTGGAGGGCGTGTATATATTTTTACGCAATAGGTCTGTGAACCTGGGGCATATTGATTGGGACTAGCCGTAAGAAAACGTCCTTCACCGGCTAATAGCTTGTGTCCCTTATCACAATAGTATACTTAATGCTTGACGCGACGTGTGTGGTTGCTGCCTCGAAACATAGAGTAAAACTCCCCGAACCAAGAGGTTCGAGATACGAACTGTATTGGTGCATTCGTCAATCTTGGCAGTTCATTCTAAAAGCACTCAGATTAAGTCACCTGTATATACATGCAAACAGAATATAGAAAAGAATTGATGTTAATTTTAGTCCACTGGCCACGACGCACGAGACATTGTGATAACTCGGGCGTGTGACAGTACAAATAATGAACTGGTAAAGCGCTGTGGCTGGTGACGATCTGACGCGTGAACACCTGGTCTACTCTGATCTGCTCTAATCTGCAATATTTCCATAAATGATTAAAGAAAGCACTTAATTCAGTTTCAAATAACAGTAGAATATAGACTGTGCATATTAATAAGTCAGGGAGAAACACTGAAAAGGTTCATCGCTCACTGAAACGTTCTCACCAGAAAGCAATGTTTTATATATATATATATATATATGAAAAAACAATGAAAGATTTCTTTGTCCAGTTGCGTGGGAAGGAAGCAATTCCCACCGAAGAAGGAACTTATTTGCTTCGCAGAATAAAGTATAAATCGAAAAAATAATCACTGTCTTTACGAAATATACAGAGCACCCACAAAAAATACTTCTATAACCTCGTGGCGGAAAATGACTGAAAAGCCTTTTAACTTTCTCAGGTCTAAGAAGGGACCTAATGAAAACAACTGAAAGGTTTATCCAATGTTCTTTATACAAATAGGAATATATCACCAAGAACTATGCCTGACACTCAATTACATTTAGAGTAATAGAGCAGTGAATTCCAGTAAAAACACTATAGTGCTGCCGAAATGTCTTGATCCGTGGCAAAAATGCAAACTAAAGCTCACACCCACACGTTGAGCCAATAAGGGTTCAGTTGTTGCTAAACGAAAGAAAGGGAGTGGAATTCCTTCAGCCGACAGTAGCGCTTGGAAAGGAAGACTAGGTGTCAAGTAAATGTGGTATATCTACACTTCTACACGCTCGTGTAGTGCCTAGGTAGCAAACTAGGGCTTGTTAATTAATGTCTGCCAACACAAACATGATTTTGGTTTACTAGTAGAGTGGAATTTCTTTGCCTCATCACTCGGGGAGAATTCCTGCGATGGGATAGGCGGAACAAGAAAACGAGAAGTTACACGAGCTTCCCTTCAAACACCTTACACAAAACAGATCCTGACTCCACAAGATATGTTCAAATACTGTCGAGAGAATATTACTGAAGTTAAATATATGTTTGTTTTTCCAGCTGAAATTGAACAAATGGAAACAGAACTGAGAGATTTGAATGTTTACCTGTAAAAGAAACAGGAAGCTATCACAGATATGTTCCCATATGTGACAATGAAATAAGATGTTTTGTTACTTTCAAAGGCTCAAACTTCGATGATCATTTTTTACAAATAATGACTTTGTTCCTTGTATATATGATGAGAAGTGGAGGCTTGGATAAACTGAAGACATAAGTGAAGATAACAATGTTGTTTTGATAAATTTCTTTCACCCTTCTGGACCAAGAACTATTTTTCAACTTTCCAAAAATGATACTGCTTGGGTGCCTGCAAAGGAAATAGTACGAAAAGTGACTCTATTGGAACTCACAACAGGTCTGGTAGAACACACAACCTAACTGATAAACTATGCAATGAAATATCGTGTTTGTTTAACTCTCTATTAAACACAAATATATATAGAGAACCATTATTGTGTGTATACTGTACGCAAGTGTAGTACCAAAAAAAAAAAAAAAAAAAATCTGGTTAATTACATTTAAGAATTAGAACTCTCATTGTTAGCACTGTCCATTGTCATTTAAAAGAAGAAATATTTGATTATTTACTGTCTATAATGATTTAAATATCATTCGACCAATGTAAATTGTAATAATTTCACGCCCTCATTTGCCACGTTGGCACTACACGAGCGTGTAGAAGGGTAGCGTTTTTACCGAAATTCACTGCTCTATTCTAAATGTAATTGAGTCTGAGGCATAATTCTTTGTGAGATATTCCTATTTGTATAAAGAACATTCTGTAAAATTTTCAGTTGTTTTCATTGAGTTTCTTCTTAGACCTGAGAAAATTGCCGTTAAAAGGGCTTTCGGTCATTTTGGGAAAGCTCTAGGAAAAAACGGAGTGCATTCTTAGGACTGAAACTTCTTATACTGCAGGTAGTTATATAAGTATGCAACACAGAAATAACATATCATTAGTGAGTCTTGCTTTCCTTCATAAAATTAATGGTCTTCAAAATTAATGATACATTTTTCCGAGTTCTTACATTAAAGCGTTTGACTGACTCTCTTGCATGATAGAAAAATTAATATAACGTGTACCTGAAGTTCATTTTATGCTGAATACACTTGTTTTTGAATTATTCTGATATCTTTAAAAATAGCTTGTCAATTAAAGTTTCCGGAAACCACGCTTTTTTATTAAAATTTGCCCAACCGCCATTAAAAAAAACTATGACAATTTTTTCAGTGTTTTGTGACTGTCTACCTATAGGGAATTCATGATTAAAAATATCAGGAAAATAAAAAAATATATATATCGGCAACACTGCCTGGGTGATTTGAAATGGATTGACCCTTGTTTAAAAATTCTGTTCAACTCAAAAGTGGAAGTTCTTCTCTTCAGGCATTTAGTACTTACTGTATATTACTGATCAAGAGTCACAAAATCAAAATTTTTGGGATTGCAATTTTTGAAGAAAGAAAAAAAAAATAAGAAATATATTATAAAATTCGGAGGCTACAGCACGAGACCCTGAGCACATATTTCCAAACGGAGGATATAATTTTGATCATTAACTTTCATGTAAAACGAAAAGCAAAAAAATATCGAACCATTCCAGAGATAATGTTTTAATATTTTCCATGTGAGAAGTGTCAGCTCCATATTTGGGGGCTTTCTTTCAAAAAAGAAAAAGAAAACTAGTTTCTTTGTCCTGAATTCTAAAATAACATCTGAAATTCAATAACATCTGCTAAATTGAATAACATCTGAAACATCTGAGAGTATCAAGGTAGAGAGTTTTCTCTTTGCGTGCCTGAATTGATCCGAACATTTGTGTTTGTAATACACAAAGAGAAAAAAATGCATGGCTAAACCGGGACTCGAACTCGGGTCTTCGGCGTACCATGCCGAGGCGTTATCCAGTCCGCTTTCAGAATAGCCATACACCCTCGTACTTTTCAGTGCTCTCCCACTCAGAGCATGTGGGTTGTACCACAATCTGGTTATTGCGCTTGGATAAAGCCAATGTCTATGTTCAGAACACCGATAAGGGTTGTATTATATATTAATAGAGGGTTTTCCTCTTTTCATTAATATAATGATAATACAACCCTTAGCAGTGTTTTGAATATAGACATTAGATTTGTGCAACAATGTACGTATATCTTAACTAGCTTTCGAACCATATATACTTTTACTTGAATCTTGTGATAGACCAAAAAAAAAAAAATGTCCATAATACAGGTTTTTGAAGTTCTACTGGAACACAGTGTACAATGTTGAAACGGAATCGATTCAACTCTCGACGAGTATTTTCACGCAAGGAGTGATTAATCACAACATGGATTAAATGTTACGTTTTACGTTGATGTAATTGTATTACATAGATTCAAGGAATGAATATATGGATGTATAAAAATTCATGACATTTTTTTAAGGATTTAAACATCAGATTGAATAAAAAACGAATAACATACATTACAGAATAACATTTATATTTATTTCAATAAACTTTACATAGAAAACATTTTTACGAAAAATGTATTCAGAACAATAGAAAATATATATATTTTTACAAATGATACATATAAATAAGTAATCATACTAGTTTTGTACAAAATGTAAATGCCGATTTTTGACTAGATTAATTTCCTTTTATGCTGCTACTGATTTCTAGTTAATCACAATATTATATCTTACTATTAAAAGACTTGCACTTAAGTCGGTACGCTTAATAATAGGCTATATCTACGTTTTGGTGTTATGCTGAATATACAACTATTTTCATATATTATGAACATAAGATTTCTACAAATTTAAAATGATTAACAGAAGAAAAAGTTCCTATTAAATAATATAGACTCTTAAATTGTTTTCATAATTACAATGTATTTAATATACGAGGGGTGAATCAAAAATGAAAGTGAGGATAATATTAAGATAATACTGAAATCACTATTTCAAAATCGCAAAGATAATTGGTGGTGATCAGATGAATCGCTATGTTACATGCGTGTACCACAGAAAAGCTGCAAAGTGATATTTCCTTTTCTGAACCGAAAATGTGACACCAAATTGAACACATTGGTTTAACGTAATTAGTATTTCAGGTAAGTCAAACTTACCGCTGCTAGGTTAGCCTATTTGAGCTGATAGGGTAAAACCTGTTAATTGGTCTTATTTTTGTGGAACGTGCAATTTCTATTAACATACTGGCACTTATAATTCTATAAATTGATTACTATGTGTCTTAGTAATTGGGTACATTAAAAGTACATTATCCTTATTCTGCTAATATCTTCACCATATGTTCACCATGAACTGTATACGTGATCTTTTAGTTTCTTCCAAAACATCCTTTACTATTATGTTCAGATCAAGAAACATAATAGTATATTTGTTAATTACTATTAGTAGTAGCGAGGTTAATTTGTTGAAAGGTAGAATGTATGGAGAAAAGATTTGTCAATTGGAGGTGATCTGTCCAAACATCCATCGTTTGGTATTGTCTACGGCGTTTAAGTCTATCGGCAAGTGCCTGAACAAATCGGTGTCTGTTGTTAATGATTTGTTTCCACTGATTCCCCACAATTTCCTGACATTTTGCGAACTGCAATCCAGTGCAGACGGCTGTACAGGTTTCTTGAGCTTTGAATACTTTTTTCTCCACATATTGAAAGCATTTTTCTTCTAGGGAACACTTCCAGCAGATCAGCAACAAACAATCACCGGATTCATATTGCCTATTATTATAGACGGAAAGGATGTATTGTAGCACTTCGTATGTCGATTTTACAAAATTATAGTGGCAGAGTGCAAATGGCAAACTAAGATGATATTACATGCAATAACTCTTTGTGGATTGTATTGCTAGGGATTTTTTTTTTTTTTTTTACAATAAAGAAATGATCTTCACTATAATTTAATTTTCCTAAAGTACAAAATACTACGTAGATCGAATTAATTTATTCTTAATACTTTAAAAGAAACATTATCACCAACATTTCGAACAGACAAGAATATAGCAGCTATTGTGCAAAAGTGGTTTCATACGCGTTTCATTGTGTTTTATTGTGATAATACTGATAAGTTGTCGATACTGTAGCGCAAATGTGTGGGTAGAGACAAATATTATGCTTATGAAATACTAGTAATTCAGACGCATACGTTACAAGAGTCATAAAATCAATTTCATTTTTGTTGATTCATCCTCGTGTACAGAGGTTGTTCAGCCTACGTTTGGCCGATTTCGTTCCTTCTCCCTCCCGGGCAGAATGGACTCACCCGACCTGGCTCCTGGTATCCTGCAGTGTTGTGCAGTGGCTTCCTGGGAACGGAGTTGTTTTTCCGCGCGGACGACAATAACGCTCAAAACAGGACCATTGTTCTGAGTGTTGGGTTAAATTTGTATGTGGGTTTCCGCTCTGTGACCAAAATGCCGCTCAAACTAAACCGGTTTTGGGAAGGCTATGTTGCGGCTCTTTATGACGCCCACTTTAGCGTTTCTGTCATTAGAAAACAGTGCAAGAAGAATGGTTGCAACATCAGTTTAAGTGGAATAAAAAATGTTATTAAAAAGTACAAGGGCAACGAAGCTCCACAATTTGGATCACCAACGAAGTTGCCTAGGAAGCGGGAATGCACCAAGGCCACCTCGACCATGCAGAGGAAACTTCGCAAAATGGCAATGCAAGAAAATCCGCTAGCACAGGTGTATGGCTAATCGTCTTGACGTGTTTTTGGGGAATGTGAGCCGAACGTTACACCATCAACTCAAGCTGGAAAAAGTCATGAAAGCTCGCGGACATCTCACGGATGCCCACCAAAAGGAACGAAAGTGTAACGCCCGGAAGCTGTACGAACGGCATCTGGCAAAACAAAGGTGGATGTACATCGTAACGCTCGATGAAGCATGGATTTATCTTTCCGACTGCGGCAAACCAAGAGAAAGGCGCCAAGAACTTCAGAAGGTGGGTCCGTGTCTGTAAAGAATCCTTCCTAAAAGGGTTCATGGTCGTTACTGACTACTGTTACCGAGGTAAACTGAAGATTCGTAGGGTGGCGAAGAACTGCTAAATAAATTCGCAGTATTTTCAGGAGCAGATCATGCGGCCGATCTACGAGCATGAGATTCCAACAATGTACGGAAATGGCGCCAATCTGGTGCGCATTCACATGGACAAGGCCTCATCACATACCTCACGATCGTCCCTCGCATTCTACAGGGAGATGGAGGAGGCAAGTGGTATACAGGTGATACCTTTCAATGAGATACCTGTTAAATCTCCAGATGCAAGTCCTATGGACTATTGTGGATTTGGATTGCTGACGCGTGCTTTGAAAAAACAGCGTGTGACAACTGTGGAAGGACTTTGGAAAGCTGTGCAAAGGGAATGGGACAAGATCCCCCTCCCAGTTCTTCAGAGAAGCCTATTACAGTGGAAATTACGCTGTCGGGCTATTGTTAGGAACTAAGGGAAACACATCAAGCACTTACGGACCTGGCGCCATGGATTCTTCTAAATTTTAGGTAAGTCGAAATGGCCAAATGTAGACTGAACGACCTCTGTAAATTTTCTTGAATTATTTATTAATGTCACGCTAAGTTGGCAAGATTGTAACCTTAGTACGCCAGTTCGCTACTGCGCACGATAACTCTTGTACTATAGTGAATTTTTATTTTTTAATTAATTAATTAATTTATTTATTATTATTATTATTATTATTATTATTATTATTATTATTATTATTATTATTATTATTATTATTATTATTATTATTTGCAATAGGCAGTTAGACCGATTATCTCGGCCGAGTTAGTGAAGTCAATCCATTCACATTTTCGCGGATAACGGTGGCGCTTAATATTATCCTATTTTCCATACATGAAAATATTTCGTGATATTCTCTTTACTGTCCTTACCAGAGTTCATTAAACACTGGAATGTGAGTAACAATTATTGAATGTTAGATTATAGCAGCTGCATCCATATTAGTAAAAACAGTAATGTGGTGCCAGCAAAAGTAAGTCCCCATTATATAATTTCTTTTCTCAGAAATCTCGAAATAGCCCGATTTTGAGTTACGTTTTCTGAAGAAAACCAGGTTCTCTTTACGTGAAAGAATAAATGTTCTCAAATTTATTCTACGTTTCGAAGTTGTTGTCAAATGAAATTGTATACACAGATGAAATTCACTTTTGCAGGCGACTGTACGAACCATTAGTAAATATTTTCTCCGTACGTCATACATACAATCAACAGTTTTCTTTTTCTGATAATCAATTAAAAAGTCTAATAAATTGATACATTACGATAAGGAGTAGTTTTCTACTAGAACTATTGTATAGATAAAAACTATTTCTGCATTAGTATACAACGATCATGTTTTAATATCCATTACCGACATAATTTTCCACATATACATGTAATAAAATTGCTCCTGAATCAATTGTTTTATTTAAAATACACTGATATGTTCTGCGTTACTTATTTTTACACATTAAGTTTATACTTGTAGTGTTTGAATTTGTTGACCTTAATTCGAAAGACTCCTCCCTAATCTCAACACAGCGTAAGATTGAATACTGAAAGGTATTGGTACTTTTTTTTTTTTTTTTTTTTTTCGGATGTCAGGTATTGTGACACTTTTTCACAAGGATAACTCGAACAAGTATGATTAACAGTATTTTTAAAAAATATTATTACTACAAGAAAATAATACACAGGTCTACATATCTTTATCAATTTAATGGAAACACATGTAATTGGAAACATGTCAAACGTCTGGGTTGGCAACAGTCAGGCGGCGGTCGCAGCGTCATTTTTCTTTGTGGTATGTTATGGCAAATTCCGTACTATACGAGGAGCAGAACAACGGCAGTGTATAGTTAACTGAGTAGATGGTAATAGTATAAAATGGACGACCTCTCTAAATTCCAAAGAGGGAAAACTGTTGGCGCTCGGTTGTGTGATGCGAACGTGTGAAAGCGGTAAGTGTGTTGGATGCATCGCGAAGAACACTGTTGAAGGAAATGATAGCCTACAAAACGTCACTCAGAATCGTCGAACCACTGAGGAATTCAAGCAGCACCTCCCACAGTCCGCTGCGTGTTACATGATATGGACATACGAGGTCAGGTTGTACGGGCGAAATTTTGATAAAGACCATCACTTTTTAGCGTGACGCTAATAGTGCTGCAAACATGCAACCTGGACCGCTGATAATTGGAAACGTGTGAATTGGTCGGATGAATCATCGTTCACCTTATTTCAAACTACGAGCCGTATTCATGAGTGGCGGACGCTGAAAGAAGCACAGTGCCTCCGCTGAACTGTGAAAAATGGCGGCGGCTCTGAATGCTGTGGGGAGCAATATCCTGGTTTTCAGTTGCTCCTGTGCTAATGGTTACTAGTCGCTTCACTGCCTGTGATTATGTTGCCATTTTAAGGGACCATGTCTATCCTATGGTCCAGATGTTGTTTTCGGGCAATCACGCCACATTTCTACATTGGTATGATAATGTGCCCATTCATACAGCTGAAGCTGTTGCGGCGTGGTTTAAGGAACATCGGGATGAAGTTGAACACTTACCTTGGCTCTCCCAATGCCCAGACCTGAACATAATTGAACTCTGTGGTCAGTTTTATAGACACAAAGCCGGCGCAGATTCCGCCTCCATCCTCCCTCACGAAACTAACTGATGCACTGCAAGCAGAATGTTGTAATATTTCACTTGGTACTATTCTCGATCTCTATGACTCCATTGCACGTCACATCAGAGCTGTTCTAATGGGGAATGATGGTCCAACGTCATATTAATAAGATAAGTTGCACTTTTTCAGGCGTTTCCATTAAATTGATTAAGATTCGTATAAGATAAAAATGCACAGCTTTAAGAGCATAACACACCATTAAAAAAAAAAAAAATCTTTAGCTTCTTTTTCATAAATGAAAGGAGATAATGAAATGCAACTTACCAGAATCATAGATAATGTTATTCTACGACAGAAAATATGAACCTGAAGAATTTTCAGTGTTGCCACCCATAGAAATTGCAGTGTTGCCAGAAAAACATTTCCCCCAAAATCTTAAGTTAAGACAGCGACTAGAGGAACGAACTTGGAATCCTGTGAACTACTTTTTTAAAGAACATTATTATTTAACTTTAGTGAGTGTCTAGTTCTGACAGATAAGTATATGTGACACCTTAAATATAGGTGTAAAGGATACATTAATTTTTCAGTTTAATATGTCATTAAACGGGTATAATTAACATTAAAAAAAGCCAACAGATAGAACAAGAACGCGATATGAAACAAAGACGTGTAGTTAAATTATTTGAAACCATAAATAACCATTTGCGTAAATAAACGAACAAATCACAACTAAATACCACGCCACTCAATAGTAGGTACATATGAAAATGATTACGAAAGGCTCAAGATATTCTTTCGATGAAAAATGCACTTTTAAATAGTACGTAAAACAACTTATACTATTAATATTTCGACGTATATTCGGAATAATTTAAATGTACACCATATAAGAACTTGACAAATGTATATAAACCATACTTAGGAATCACATGTCTTTACAATCAATCGTGTTTGTGTTATTCACAACTTTGAGTTAAATCATTTACATACAGTATTTCCTAATATATGAATGAATTACCAGACAATAATGATACCCTATTCTATTTTCGCTTCAGTTTTCTTTTAAAATAATGTTTTTCCTCAACAGGTGTTCAGAGCACCAACTTTTTCTATCTATGATAAAGATTAGGATCCATCTTCTCAATACTTTCACACAGACGTATGCTTCCTTTTCTAAGACAAATCAACTCCAATTAAAATACTTCATTAACTCAGTGACACAGACAATTCTACTAGTATTCGATAATGATGAACACAATCGCAATCGCACGACAAATTCCAAATTGTGATTAGCAACCAGGATTTATCTGCTATTACTGTACTATAAAGGATTACAAACACCATATTTGTACGTAGTTAAAATTTGGCGTTTAACACATTTAGCACTCGTATTTTACTTTGCATTTCGAGTGAAAATATCTTAATTACTTTTTTTTTTTTTTTTCAATCGTCAAATTTGGTTTCTAAATTCTAGTTCTAATTTAAGAATAAAGCTTAATTTTTCATCCAAAATTTGTTTTACCGGTTAACTCTCAACCTTTAAATTCAATTGTTTTCATCTTTAAAAAGTTCAAACTGAACGAAGGATGTTTTAAACACGTCATAAACTGAATAAAACAAATAGTGGATAGTAGTCCAAGAGTTATCATACGTCTTACGTCTTAAATGTCTTTGCAAAAATGTGTCAAATATTACAATTCTTATTCTTTGGATTGATAATTATTTAGTTCTTTTACTTGAATTCCGCCTACCTGTCCATTAATTTAGAATGCAAGCATAATGCAACACATCCATACCTTGACATGTACACAAGAAGTAATCTTCGAGTTCAATATAACATTTTGCTTTACTTTCGTATAAAAGATACTACATTTGATTAATTCTCCATACGGTGGAAAGTACTCTTTATAATTGTAAATTTATTAGATCTTAAATCTAATGCACTTATTGCTATATCAGTTTATTCGTTTAGTTAAAACAAAATATTCTCAATGCCCTTTTTAGCCGAAGTCCCTCTCCTATCACTATTCTGAATACTAAAGCGCTAACAGCCAGAATGGCTGAGATTGTGTTTTAGTACGTATTTACGCTAAGTTATTAGGGTTAAAAATATTTACAACTGATAGGCTTTTGTGCTTGTTGTCTTTTGATTTAGAAACAAAGGGGAAAAAATACTACATACTACGAGAATATTGGAAGAAAAATACATATCTATATTCTTCTATATGAAAAATCAACTCATGAAACAAACACATTCTTCACTATTGTCGTAAGGAATTCGGTTACTCACAAGACATCGATTTTCTTAATATGGTAGATGCGTTCATATCATTATGTCTTTTCTAATACTACTTTAGTGGTGAATCCAATTTTCTTTCTTTAAGAGAAATCCAAATTTCCACTTTCCAATAATCTGAAAGTACCTCAGTAGCCTACTATTTACTTTTCAATCTCCAACTCATTACAAGAATAAAAAGTATGTATTCATCAGCGGTCTTAATGCTAGCAGTCATAGTCATATAAATCCATCGTTATATCACAACATGCATTCAGTACAAAGATATAACTTAAAAAAAAAAGAAAAAAATCAGTAAAATACTCTAGAAATTAATACTACTTGACCTTTGTCTATACTTTACAATATCATACGTGCTTCGAGAACAAAGAAAGAATACGAGCAGGGTCAATGGAAACTAAAAAGCGTCAAAAAATAATGGAATGAAATCAACCAACATACATATACATACTTGATTTTCTTCAATGCACAATCACCCACAAGACCAGAGGTAAAGCCATTGGTTATTTAGTATTTTGAAAAATTCACCACGCTTATAGTAATGTCGACTCATCGCGTGGCTCATTTAAAACCTGTCCCTACATCACTGCTGCATGATGATGTGGTGTTACCCTGGAATGAACATTTTCTCTGCTGTCTCCAGCTTGACAACTGCTGCTTACTGCAGGTTGTGGCTGTGCAGTCCGACGGATTCTTGTGCGAATAATTCTACGGTTATCTGATGGGTGAATAAGATCATCTTGATGGCGCCATTTCCATCGACGCTCCTGATCCTCGCGTCTTCGCCGGTCAACATAATTCACAACACAACTGGCAGGAACCCACACCAAGATAGATACAATCAACACCGTACCAACAATGTTGTCTTTTAAAAACAACAATACCGTATTGATATTTATATCTTCAATAATATCCCAGAACCGCTCTACAACATCCTGGATTGTCTTCTCACATATACCCTGAAATACAATCAACAGGTTTTAATGACTAGTTCCCAGAGCATGAAACAGTCTAAGTATCCAGAAAATTTATCAAAATATGGACTCTACTCTTGTAGAAAATATAATGCGTATGATAAAATAATAGAAAAAAAAAAACATACCAAATCCATGAAACTCTTCGTTATTTATTATTATTATTATTATTATTATTATTATTATTATTATTATTATTATTATTATTATTATTATTATTATTATTATTATTATTATTATTTGTATGATGTTAGTATTTATTTGTATTATCATGTTTATGATATTTATTCCGTATGATATTTTCAGAATTCCAATTCCAAAATGTAGAAATTGGGTTCGGTTCTCTGTTAAAATTGTAGTTTAAAAAACTTGCGGGAGAGATGTTTTCAATAACTCAAAAAGATGACAGAAGGATAATACAATGATGAAACGTATGAAGATGGGAAATAACAATTTGATTGAGTATAACCTTTGTAACGTAAGATTAAGTTAATTTTTCCAAATTTTAGAAAGCTTTCAAACATACAGAGGTGTACAATGGTTTGGTGAAGATCATACTTGCAATAATAAGTTGTAACTACTTTAAAACATTACGAATGATTATTTTGTGGGTCAAAAAACATGAAATTCAAAGAGAAACTATAGCTCGTCACAGAATCTTGATTTTATTTTATGGAAAATCTATTCAATCAGAACTGTTATTAACTATCTCCCATCTTTATATCGTCTTCCCATCAATTTTTTGACTTATTAAAAAATACCTTTCTTTGTGAAGTAATTACTTTGTTGATTGTGTCTATAAGAATTTTCCTGAAAGTTTTGGCTACTTAATCCGTGGCTTTGTTCACCATGTTAAGTCACTTACACTTATTTATGAAGATGTAATCACTTTATAAATACAGTTTACACTTTTGATGATAGAGTTCTACAATTGAAATTAGAGCTCATTATAAACTACACTCATGCTTATAAATTAAGGATAATTCAGAAAAGTGGAGAAAAACGAATAAAATATGCTATTCAAAGAAAACAACATATTCTAATGCACATTGTATGGCAAAAAATGAGACAAAAACCTCACACATATGACACGTCTACGTCGTATGGAGAAAATATCCAAACTGTATGGACACACAAAATGATATCAGTATAGAATGTGATGTTCATGCACATCAAGGAAAGCACGACAACATACTGTAGATCAGGTTATTGAGCAGCTGTTGGAGTATGACGTCCCATTCTTGAACTAGTGCCTATTGGAGATCTGGAAGCGTCTGTAGGGGGTTGAAAAGGGGCAGCACTTACGTCGATCAAGAGCATTCCATGCACGCTTAATTGGATTGAGGTCGGGCGATCTCGGGGCCCAAACTATTCGCTGAATATTTTCTGTTTCCAGGTACTCCTCCACAATTGGAGCTCAAGACCATGAAGAGACCACTGATGTTCGAAAATACTGTATAATAGTATTTATAGCCAAGAGTTTTCCCAGTGTCTGATTGAATATTCTCGTTCAACTAATTTCGAGAAATGTGCCCGATAGTGCTCCACTTCTCTCCCTTACTGGTTTGTTAGACTCTATATCACGGTCCCCACATTTTTGTAAACTGTTTTCCCTGGCAAAGATTTATCTATTTCCCTGATAAAGGTTTGTTTAATTTTTGTAATTTTTCGTAACCCCATTAGCCTACTTAGATACCTAAACTAAAGGTAAGACACTCATTTTCTATAAAATGGATCGGCGTAGAAAACATGACTGACTGACTAACTAACTAACTACTTATCTATCTACAGGGTGTTTCAAAACAACACCGACAACGTTTGGGAGGTGATTCCTGACACCAAGATAAGACAAAAAGTATAGACCAACCTGGGTGCACAAATGCTTCCTTTCGGAGATATAGGCTGCCGAAAACATTAAAAAATGAACTTTAAAGATCCATATCTCCAATACTATCGGACCTACCGTAGTTGGGTCAAAACAATTTAGGAACTAGTATGTGCCCTATCCAAATATCCATGTTTCAGAATCCTGCGTACTTCCGCAGCAATTTCTGTAGAGGTAGTTGGTGCGTACTTCAGATTATATGCCCGAAGCCGAATTTCCTCTAAAAAATTGTTGTGCGAGTACCTTAGGATTCCGAAACATGTATTTTTGGATAGCGCACATATTAGTTCCTAAGTGAAGTTTTGACCCAACTACGGTAAGTCTTATAGTTTTGGAGCTATAGACCTTTAAAGTTTATTTTTTCATGTTTTCGGCAGCCTGTAACTCCGAAAGGAAGCATTTGTGCACTCAGGTTGGTCTATATTTTTTGTCTTATCTTGGTGTCAGGAATCACCTTCCAAACGTTGTCGGTGTTGTTTTGAAACACCTTGTATATATATATATATATATATATATCGGGTGTTTTCAAAATGGCGCCCACGGACTTCAAGCATTATTCTACATGTCAAAATAAAGCAAAACATATTTGTATAGCTTTTGAGTCCTTATCTGGACACACAAATTACACTATGTGGCAACATCGCAAATAAAGAACCATAGATTAGATCTATTAATCTATCAAATAGTTATATCGATTCTTTCCAGATGGCAGTTAAAGTCGATATTAATTGACACTAGCGTCACTTATTCGTGTAGTAATCGATTCAACTGCTAGTTGTATTCGTAGAGTAATACTAATGGCTCCACGTTAATCTGTGACGTTGCCACATTGTGAAATTTTGATTCCCCATAGCGGCTGAAGGAGGCCCCAGAGGACATACCATCATATAACGCTTTATATTGCTTTATTTTGACCTGTAGAATAGTGCTCTGTGGTCCGTGGGCGCCATTTTTAGAACACCTGATATATAATACAGTATATATATTTAATCGATCTACGCGATACGGAATTAAACATGAACATACACAGTATTAAGACCATTAGCTGTTGAAGAGTTTCACGCTCCAAGTTCAAAGATTGCCATTAGATCCTGATAAAATTTATATGGAACCTGCGAGAAAGTATAGTCTTTGAAACTAAAAGAGTATAATCAAAATCAGTACATCTGTGTTGAAGTTATGCGTGAACATGTACGCAATGAAGTCGGTTAATTACGACATTACCACTAGGAACAATTGAGATGTTTCACGGTGTAGTCCGATGACTATGATCAGATCCTACTGAAATTTATATGAAACCACCGGGAGAATATATTTTTTTCAAACAAAAAGTAAATCAACAAAATTGATGCATCTATGTCGAAATTATGCGTGATCATACACCCAGTGGTGCTATTCAGCCGGTTGTTAAAATATTTCGAGTTCGCAGAACCGTTTGTTATACCCAGATATGACAGTAAATTTTACCCTGTTATACCAAAGATCAGTAAATTTTAATTTAACACCTTTGTTTTTAGAAATCCTTCCAGCTACAGGATTAAACATTGATCTCTCAGAACAAAATATAAGCGTTTATTTCTTAATCTCAAATCCCAGACATCAAAAACAAGAACTAGGATCACATGAGTATGTGGTAATGGTTATTTATATTTTAAACGCATACATATTATTATCAGCATCTATCTTGGATAAGTTCTTTCTAATGGGGCGTTTACACTTGGTCGATTTAGTCGCACGACTAAATCGACTCGCTGCATTTGCCACTAAACCGAAGCAACTAGGCCGAATCAGATCGATGGATGTGTTCAATTATTTCAACCACAGAAAATAGAACGTCTTTCAATTCAGTTGCCAGTCGATTAGTCGCCTTCGATCAACAAGCGATTAAGTTGAAGTCCCGTTTACACGGTCGATTACGTTGAAAGTGACGTCAATTCAACTGAATCGAACGCAAATCGACTAAGTGTAAACGCCCCATAAGATATTCGCAGTGCTACTTAATTTCGTAACACCGCTTTGTATTCGTATTCGGATGCTGTGTAGGTCTCTATTTGTCACTTGTGGTATTCAGTAAAAATATTACCTTTTCTCTACCTCCTATGTTTTTTCACTAAGAGAGCTATATCGATCTACTCTCTTTTTTCTTTCCCTCCATATATATATATAGAAAGCTAGAGAGAGAGAGAGAGAGAGAGAGAACCGGTTGTTAAAAAATTAGAATAGCACCACTGCATACACCCAATTATGGTATGAACACTGTCAGCCATTGAAAGGTTTCATGGTTTAGCTCAGAAGACGATGGTTAGATCCTCATGAAATTTATGAGTTAAGAACCGGAAAACAATTCTCTTTCAAACAAACAACAACAAAAGAGAAACACATTAAAATCGGTGCACTTGTGTCGAAGATTTATGCTTGAACATAGTACAAGGTGTATCTATAAACTGGTCAAATTGAAAACCTCGTGTTTTTAAGTCGGTTAAAAAGACGCCATGTATCTCAGTTCAGGTCAGAAACGCCACACACGGTCTACATCAAGGAATTCAAGATGCTGTAGCTCAACTGATTCCAGAGTTAAGAACCTAACCACAAATCATGGCACAACACACCTATTATAACTTAATGCATCCGTAACGTATTTTTCAATATTGTTGTATCGTATGATCTCTAAATACCAAATAGCCTTATTACTTCGAAGTTGCATTCATTATCGAAAATGACTACTTTTTTCCCTGATATTAAAGAACTTTTCAATAATTTCCCTGACATTAAAGAACTCTTGCATAATTTCTTTGATTTTCTCTGATATAAATCAAATTCTCTGACATTTCCTGATTTTCAAGGTCTGTGGGAATCCTGAACAAGTGAGGAACTTTTCCAGATATTGGGACAGACTCGATTATATTCCTGTCTAGGTTCCGATAGATTGCCCAACGACTTTTACAAAATGATTTGGGATTTGGTCAATCAAATTTTGACGGAAATTTTCAATGAATAGTTGAATCATCCTCATTTTCTTCAAAATGACGGTATAGTGGTTTTGTTTTGATACCTAAAACGAAACGGCTGGCAAATCAGAATAGTTTTGTTACATCATGCTCCTCAATAACGATTCAAAGCTGAATCTCAATTACTGGGTTGTCAGATCAAGAAGCAGATCCTCACATTTTTATTGATCGCCAAGCTGTATTTCATGATACTAAGAACGTCTATTCGGCTCTCAAATATAGTGTTATTATTAGCAACTTATTAGTAAATAAACAGCAAGCTGCGATTTTATCATTGGATTTTACAAGTGCACTTCATAATATTGCACACACACACATAGTTATTTCAGTGTTGCGACCATATAAATTTCCACCGGACTTTATCTCCTTGATTAAATCTCTTTATTCTACGATATCTACGACACTTAACAACAATGGTTTTGCTTCAGAGTCTATTCCTCATCGTCGAGGCCTTACACAAGATTAGCTTATGAAATTGCTTTAGAAGATGGTTCTTCATATTTCAATGTATTTTTCTTCCATTGTATTTTTTTATTCTTCCCTTTTCTTTGAGACAATTTAACGAGAATCGAAAACTTTAATAGTGTTTTGCTACGCATAATCGTTTAAAAAAATATAACTTTGAGCGTATTATTCAATGAAATAAAATCTGTAGTTTTCCGTTTTTCAGCTATGCACTGTAGGCTAAAGAAGATGGATGATGAAGGAAAATGAATGAATATGAAGTACTCGGTGAAATGTGAATGTAGAAGGAAACGCAAGAACCTCAAAAACATTAACAGACACAATCTTGACCACTCACATGGCCTGAGATTGAACCAAGGATCCCTCAACCTGAGGTGAGTATTCTACCACTAAACTACCGTGTCCCCTTCAGTATAGTATTACCTATATAAAGACATATTTTAAACTTACTGAAATCTTAGACAGTTTAACACGCTAAATTGAATGAAGTGTCATACATACACAAGATCAATTTACCAAATTACTTTGCAAGAGGTTTCTCCAAATTTCATCGTATTCTCTTTCATTATTTCTTTCCCTCCTCCCTTTTTTCTGAATCAATTTAACGAGAATTGGAAACCTTAACAGTATTTTGTAAGTGTTTTTTCATGTACACTTCTTAAGAAAATCGATTATTTTGATCACAAATCCAGTTATATGCGATTAAACTATTTGTTTCCCTTTTCATTCATTGAACTTATGCAGAACTGTTTTCACAGGTGACTGTGTTATTTTGTTGTACTTCTTTTTCCAATTCTGAAAATCGTAGTTCTGTTCATATTCCGTCATAAAGATTTACCACACCATACTTAATCGAAACAGAATAAAAATTAACCACTATGAGATATAATGTACTGTTTAACGTTCCAATAAAAGATGTTTCTCTTCAGCATTTTTTTTTTCTATTCTGTATAATGAACAACAGAAATACACTCAATACTTACTTTATTGCAAAATCCTTGAATACATGGTGTACCATCGGGTAGAATATCTTGGGGATCAACCGGAAAGCACGTATCATTTAGAGTCATACGACAGCAACGTTTGCACGCATCAGCAACTAAATTAAACGAACACAGAAAATTAGGCACATTTTTCCAACGATTTTTACTATTTGCAATATCAATGTACATAAATAGAAACATCTTTACTTTGAATAATTAATTATCTAATTATCGGTTCTTCAATATTTAAAGTTTCCTTGAATACACTTTAGAGTCATTTACTGTTATAGAAAGATAACATCTAAATTATATTCCCTTTATCTTTATTTATGACCAGTTTTCATGCATGATATTTGAAAACACAAATACATTTTATTTACTTATGTGAGAATGCTAAGAGGGACGGGAGGGGGAAGTAAGAAATCGTTTACATTATAAGAATTATTACATCAATCAAGAACTGTCTTCATGAATTCATACGTTTTCGATTACAACCAAAATTATATTTGTAAGGTTAAATGCACCTCATATTAAGTACAGACACGTTACTAAAACCCAACATTCTCTTTCAGGTGTTTCTAAGCATGCTAGAAATAAATTAAACGACGTTCAAAAGGCTAACTTTAACTAGGAGTACCAAAATAAACGCAATCCACAATATATTCTTAATATGTGTTTCATACAATATGGAACGTTACACTTCACTACGTGCTCCTTTTTCTTTTCCTCATTTTCTTTTTTAACCTTACATCAACTTATACAGATCTGTCTACCTACAAATCTGAAAAATTATGTTTCCTGTACAATTTAAAATTATGAAGGATTTTTATTGGAGATATATAGATTGCAATTTTTCAGATTTGTACATTGTCAGATTTGTATAATTTGGTGTAGAGTTAAAAAAGAAGATGAAGAAGAACAAGAAAAAGCTAATGAATTGAAATAAAGTGAAACGTTTTATATTGTATGAAATTCGTGTTGACAGTACATTGTAGATTACGTTTATATTGATACTCCTAGCAGGGCCGCTTTTCCGCTTAGGCACGCTAGGTACGTGTCTAGAGCGCAAAAAGAGAAAAAATACTTTGGTGCAGAAAACGTAATTTCCGTTCCGGTTAAGCTACCTGGTTACAAACAAACTAGATCTCGGCGGCTAATGTAAATGTGATACGTACAATTTTACTTTTGTTAACTGAAAATAGAGATTTATATTACTTGATAAATAAGGATACTTATGGACAGTTGTCTGAGGATAACAGGGGGTGAAAACAAACTACTAACTGTGCTAATATTAGAAAAAATATGTGTTTTCTGCTACTAGCAGACAAAAGCCGAGACTGTGGAAATTATTCCTTGTGCACTTTTTAATTATAATAATTTACGAGAAACCTATAAATGCAACCTCCGTCCATTTAAAACTACTAACTTGTCACTCAATATGATAAACTGAACATCAACATGATGAAAGAATATAAAAAAGAAGACAACAATTATAATACTTTTGATGGGTTCAATGTATGATTATTAAAAGCGCGCCGAATAAATTTCAATCTCCTGTACATACATGGGATTATCTTATCATTTGCTTGCTTATTTAGCAGCAACGAACATGAGTGGCCAAACCATGCCACTATTCTTTCCTTACGGCTGCTGGTTGCCAGTCCGGGACACGGCGAGTCTATAGGTGGTGGATAATGGGAAGGCTCTCCAAAGAATAAAAACAAAAAAAGGGAAAAGAGTAAGAGAATTAAGAAAATCCCTCCAGAACCAAAACTGGCAAGACAATAACTAAAGGCGGACGGTGCTCTGGAAATAGTGAGAGGGAATAACAATTTGAAATGCCTAGGGCGCCCGGTAGGTTAAAAGCGGTCCTGACTCCTAGCTGTGGTAAAACAGCTAAAAATGAGGTGTTGAAACAACACAAAATGACTGCTACTTTAGCGTGTTACTTGTATGTTAATTCAACACGAAGAACATCGCCTTCCGAGCATAACAGAAATACTTAGTTACCAACTGTGAGACTTTGCATTGGTTATCATTTGGTATACGCAAATATTCATGCAGTGTATTTGGGATTAATACCAAACAACGGAACATTCTGTTTTCTGTAATCGGTCACAATAATAATTTCGCAAACTTGCGAATTGTCTGACAACAATCACACGAGTAACAGTTCTGCCATCTTCTCTTCTTACGTGGTAAGACAAAAGAATAACAAATGAGGAAAACAGATGGCAGCACTGCTATTTGTGTAACTGTTCTCAGACAAGTCACAGGGTTACAAAACGATTACACAAAACAGAACGTTATTCGTTACTTGGCATAAATGTTAAATATACTGTCTAAGTCTTTGCTCATCCAAACAATAGAAAACAATGCAAATACTCACAGCCAGTAAAGTGGTATTTCTGATATGCTCGAAAGGCGATATGCTTGGTGTTGAACTAATTCACAGCCCTTCCTCAAATTTTCTAACATCTTTTTTTGATCATCTTTGCAGATACTGCAACAACCGCCATATCATCTGCAAACTGTATACATATTCTACAGTAACTTTATCTTCTTCTTCTTTTTTTTAAAAAAAAAGCAGTATGGTATATACCTTCTCTAAAGTTATCGAACCGTCATGTCATACTCTCTCTCTCTCTCTCTGTCTGTATCCTTCTATGTTAACCAAACAATTTTCCGAAAGGGTCTTATCAAATTAGTTTGAGTTAAGCGTTAGTGATATGTGCAGTGTTATTTTAATAGCTCCAATTTTCATCGTATTTACTTTATTTCAATTGGGATTATGTTTGTATTTTTGTATTGCAGTTCATAGATTTTTTTTTCTTTTTATAACTCTTTTAGTCTTGACACATGGTTCTGGATTTGCATGAAAAAGAGAAAGACGTAAAATTACCAGGAAAAACACAATCAGGTTTTTGAGTATAGTGATAAATGACAAGATTTCATTTTCATGCCTTCAGATAGTTACTCGACGATTATCTCTCTCAAAACGATATTGTGCAAGAGTTATTTTATACAAATGCTGACGAGGGTAATGCAGACAGATCGTCTGATCATTAGTAACGAGAATATAGAAAATCGGAATTGCATGCCAAGAATATTAGCTTATGGTTTAGGTATAAAATTGGGGTTTGTAGGAATCTTATCTAGAGAAGCCACTTTTGTTATTTCTCGCCCTCTACTAGTGCTGTCCTATTCTTTTTCAATATATTTATGAAAATGTGACAAGTTATATGAAGCTGTTTTCTTCGTTTTGTCCAAGTATGGGCCTTATTAAGTCCAATTAGTTTAGGCTCATTGTATTATCTATAACCTTTCAGAAGAGGAGCTATACAACAATGACTCATGTCTTCTTCTTTCTTAACTCCTTAGCATATAAATTTTTAACATAAAGGTGTTTCGATTTTAATATATTTTTATTACTCAATTGAAATAATCACTTAAGAAACATTATAAATGGTGCTGATAATATCGATTGTTGACAATTTAACAATAGCATTCATGCATCTAAAAAGCCCTTAAAATAAAACCCCGAATACATTCGTGTTTGTAAAGGATTAGTATTACCTATGAAACTTTTGAAAATAAGTTAAACTCAAGTCAAGTTCTTCACCAATCACCATTGTGACAAAATAAGAAGAATACCGTTAAGAAACACGGAAGAAAACAAAGCCGCCATAATTGGCTTTATCACAACCACTGCTGCAGACGCAAACAAACTGGAATGCTGAATGGAGGAGATTGTAGTGACGCCTACCGGAAACAGTATTATCTGGTGGAAAGATACAGAAACATAGGAAAACGAGTATAATCCTCCTTTTAAAATACCTGTAGGTACGGGTAAACAGAAGTTAATATGAGTACACCCAGGATTTCATATTTTCGATAGAATTAAACACCCGAATATTCTCGGGCTTTTATGTTAAAAGAGAGGAACCATACGACGATGACTGATGTCTTCCTGTTTCTTAAAATCCTCATCCAAGGTAACAAAGGTTAACCATATTCAATTTGTTAAAGATTAGAAGCCAGTAATATTTTATTATAACATTTAAATTTTTACTTACGAACATCGCACATGCAGCTCTGAAGCCCTTGGGTCTCACAATATGGAATACAACGGCCAAGACGACATTTGCCTCTCTCCAAACAATCTGTTCCATCCTCCATAGCAGGTGAATGTGGGCACGTGGCACTCGTTCCGGTACACCGTGACTCTTTTTCACATGTAGCATGTTGTGCATCACGACATTTTATTCCGATGGCCATATACTGACAATTCAGACAACAAGGCGAATTTTTGTCACTGAAAACAAGATTAATAATAATAATAATAATTACACACAAAAGAACAAGAAAATGCTGCTTATATCAGTCATCACAAGCAGCTACGAGAAACTTAAAAGTAAAACATTGATAAAAAAGCAGTCACGCAGTTACATCACAAATACAAGAAGCTGGAAAGTATCGCATATTATTTTTCTTTATTTCTTTATTTTATTTTAATACTTCTTTCGCCTTGCAGGTTGCAGGTAGACAGGCATTTCACACTAGAGACTGGAGTAATTGAATGGTCTATCGCCTTAGTACAAGAAGTTTGATTAATGTCGCAAAAATGTTGTATGTGTTAGTTTCTTCTGCAGAGGAGAGGAATGGTATGTTGTCAGGTTTCAGTAGGCGAACGGAAAACTCCGACTGAAACTAAATAAATAAATTAATTAAAACTGTAGCCACACTGCTAGATAATGCAAGTTCTCTAAAGAGGGTCAGATGAATTTTGCCGTTTTAGTTCGTTTCCTCCTTAGCATTATGATAACCACTGAGGACGCAATTCAGAATGACTGACTGCAAAGATACATTCAAAATTATGTACGATACAGCATACAATATTGCGTATCACATATTGACTGTCGTAAAGTTAGTGCGAGATGGATACCAAATTAGCAGACGAGCAGAAGGACCAGAGAATGACGTCATCCTTGAACCACTTGGTGCGTTAGACACATGAAGGCAAGGACGCAAATTTCTCTGTAACTTGGGGGGGGGGGGGACGTGTGTGTTTGGCTGGTTTGTTTGGTTGCAGACAAGGATCTAAGAAGGCATACAGAGGTTGTTCAGTCTACATTTGGCCAATTTCGAATTACCTAAAAATTTAGAAGAATCCATGGTGCCAGGTCCGAAAGTGCTCGATGTGTTTCCCTTGGTTCCTAACAATAGCCCGACAGCGTAATTTCCACTGTAATAGGCTTATCTGAAGAACTGGGAGGGGAATATTGTCCCATCCTCTTTTCATAGCTTTCCAAAGTCCTTCCACAGTTGTCACACGCTCTTTTCCCAAAGCCCGCGTCAGCAATCCAAATCCACAATAATCCATAGGACTTGCATCTGGAGATTTAACAGGCACCTCATTGAAAGGTATCACCTGTATACCACTTGCCTCCTCCATCTCCCTGTAGAATGCGAGGGACGATCGTGAGGTATGTGATGAGGCCTTGTCCATGTGAATGCGCACCAGATTGGCGTCATTTCCGTACATTGTTGGAATTTCACGCTCGTAGATCGGCCGCATGATCTGCTCCTGAAAATACTGCGAATTTACTTTGCAGTTCTTCGCCACTCTACGAATCTTCAGTTTACCTCGGTAACAGTAGCCAGTAACAACCATGAACCCTTTTGGGAAGGATTCTTTACAGACACGGACCCACCTTCTGAAGTTATTGGCGCCTTTCTCTCGGTACATGATGGCTGTCAGTTTGCCGCAGTCGGAAAGGTAAATCCATGCTTACCACCACGTACATCCACCTCTGTTTTGCCAGATGCCGTTCGTACAGCTTCCGGGCGTTACACTTTCGTTCCTTTTGGTGGGCATCCGTGAGAAGATGGCCGCGAGCTTTCATGACTTTTTCCAGATTGAGTTTATGGTGTAACGTCCGGCTCACAGTCCCCAAAGAAACGTCAAGATTAGCCACACACCTTTGTGTTAGCGGATTTTCTTGCATTGCCATTTTGCGAAGTTTCCTCTGCATGGTCGAGGTGGCCTTTGTGCATTCCCGCTTCCTAGGCAACTTCGTTGGTGATCCAAATGGTGGAGCTTCGTTGCCCTTGTACTTTTTAATAACATTTTTTATTCCACTTAAACTGATGTTGCAACCATTCTTCTTGCACTGTTTTCTAATGACAGAAACACTAAAGTGGGCGTCATAAAGAGCCGCAACACAGCCTTTCTAAACCGGCTTAGTTTGGGCGGCATTTTGGTCACAGAGCGGAAACCTACACACTTGGAAACAAATTTAACACAACACTCACAACAATGGCCCTGTTTTGTGCGTTATTGTCGTCCGCGCGGAAAAACAACTCCGTTCCCAGGAAGCCAGTGCACAACACTGCAGGACGCCACGAGCCAGGTCGGGAGAGTCCATTCTGTTCGGGAGGGGGAAGGAACGAAATCGGCCAAACGTAGGCTGAACAAACTCTGTATATGGGGATTTTAACATAAATTGAATTCAAATTATGCCAAATATTGTATATTCATAAAAAATACATATAACAAAATAAAATATACACATTCATAAAAAATCATGGGGTCCACATGAGATATGGGAGTCTCTGATCCCTCAGGATCGGCGCCGTTACATGAAGGGCATGACTATCTAGAAAGTATAGTGATGGACGATTGGATGGTTCTTTGCATTCCGAAATAAAGCAGTCCAGCATAGTATGGAAATATAATTATTCTCTGCTTCCCCCAAAAATGCATTCATTCATTGTCAAAAAGTTCTATTAACAATGTTGTGGGACATGAAAGACTTTCTCTTGATGGAATTTCGTCCACCTGAGATAATTGACTACATCCATCTACGCCAATACATTAATAAAGATGGATCATGCCATTTATGAAAAACATTTCAACAGACATACTTAAAATATCACACTAATTTCGACAACGTTAACCCTATGTTGCTCAACATATTCACGCCAAAACCGGTTAAACTGTCTGGGAAATGTTCCAGCAGTCACCACACCAGCTGAATCTTTCATATTTTCGTTTCTTTGGTCTCCTGAAACGATTCGATTTTGTTGAATAAATTCAGTTCGTAGTCCGCAGATGGATATAGGCTCATACATAAGATATACTAAAACTAGTGCCATGCCCCGTTGCATTCGACCAAGATTTCTATTTATTTTATTATTATTTTTCTTGCTTCTAATATTTATACTCTAAGATTTTATTTTGGGAAACTTTTAATGAGCGACAAGTCTAGACTATGAGTCTTTATCATGATGGGGCAACTAGTCTCGCAGCTGACATCCCAACTATGCCCCCAATCAATCAATTGAGCATATCGGTTCTTATATTGAAAATAGGTTAAATATGTAGTTCCATTGTTTATAAGGTTTGATTTGGCTATCTACAACTTTTACAACTAAAAATAACGTGTTATTTTTCTATTTTTTTATAACTCTCCAAAGAAATGTATTTCATATAGATAATTCTTACATAATTTGTCACCCAGCAAAGAAACGAATTTAATTACCTCAGAATGGGTTGACTATGAATGTCTTCTTAGAAGTGCTCGAAATTAAAAGGACAATATGAGATTCACGCTCAGGGGAAAACACAAATGCCTATTAGCAGTGATAAGTTAATATTTGTTAAAGATTTAAATATATTCAAAAACATTGACTCTACACGAGATTTTAACTATTGCAACATTTAAACAAGGTGTCGGAAATATTTTAGCATAAAAATACTATATATTAAGAATACACAACTGGATGTGAATTAGCTCAGGAAACTGAAAATGCTAGAGACTTGAGAGTGATACGGCTTGCAATGAGCATTAGAGAGCACATAACAGAAAATCACACAAACATTTATAGATCAACAGAAAAGCACAACAGAAAATCACACATCAACAAAAATTTAGGAATAATACTCAGATTTTGCTTTGAACTTAGCAGATTGTAAACAATTATCAATCAAACTTATCAGATGAATACAGACAAGATTTAAAATATGCATTTGTTTTTTGGAATGGGAATTCATAACGGCAAAACTATAAAAATAAATAACGGTAATTCAGTCATTATTTTGCATTATATACCATACATATTACATTATATACCATTATATACAAAGGATCACGATATAGGTTAAAATATGATATGATATTAGTAAATTTCTAGCAAACATGTTTAGAACAGAAAAGGAGTGATTACTTGATGTTATATATCATTGCATGGAAAACACGATTACGTAAAGCTTCGGAAAAACTGTTTTTGTCAGTACCATCCAACAAGAGAGACAACTAAAACTCCAAATTTTCCTTCTGCCAAAGAGAGAGAACTAACATCCTAATATGCTAACATTGCAAGAAGTGTGATGTTGACATATGTCTGCAGATAAATATAATACGATACTTAGGGATGTGTTATAGACATATACTAAAGTGTAGCTTTTACAATACATAGCAAGCAATGCAAAATTGATTCAGCAGAGAAGAAATATCGGGAATTATAACAGGAAAATCTGTAGTGTTCAATAAATAAAGAATGGTTGTCTCAAACAAATGAATAATTAAATAAATAAACGAGGTCCCGAATTCGATTCCTGGTGATGCAAACAATTTTTGTTAAACCAACATCATAATGCAATTTCCCGACAAAATAACAGTTAAAATATCCTCTAAGTAAAGAACTTAATCTTTTAAAATATGTTTTGAAAAGCAAACGAAAACCATTACTGTATGTGTAATATTTCACGCTCCAAGAAAGCATGAAATAATACTAATTCTGTTCATATTCTTAGTGGCTGATCTTTTATATCTCCTTTTTCTTTCCTCGAAGCACCTATATTTCACCAATAAATTTTACTAGTAATAAAGTATACAGAAGAATATGTACAAAAGTATTCGCTATCTACCTTCAATATTCGCTACATGTAAAATTTAATATTACAAAGAATAATTGGGTGATAACTGGATGCGAGTTGACCATAATGTTTTCTCTAGTTTCAATCACAATTATTAGAAACCTAAATCACTACCTCTTTTCTTCTGGACTACATTCTTCCCGAAGATATTACCACTTGTTATTATCAGACTTCCAAAGGATAAATAATCCTGTACTCTTTTCTTGATAGGTATGATGTTCTATGGTATGAGCATATTTAATTACGAGTTCACACATGTTCTTTACGAAAAATATTTCGTGAAAAAGATAACGTTAGATGATGGTGTTTAAAAGTAAAAGGGAAAAAATCAATAAAAGTTAAGCGATGAAATCTCAAGTTCAATTTCGGGACTACAAGGTACTAGTAGGTGGAACAAAAAACGTCAGGTACACGTTTCGAATAATTAAACATAGCTATACTAATTACATATCAGATGTACTTTTTTACCTGCACACTGCTCCGGGTCGAAGTTTGCAGACCTTGTTACAACATGCATCGCTATCTTCTGTTCCCAACAGGCCTGCATCGCATTCTTCATCTCCTTCAACACGCAAGTTCCCACAAAATGATTCCTCCGGTTCCGAAAAGCAACGACCAGATTTTGCCTGCAGTACTTTACGAATCGATCGCAAGCTGCACGGTGAGAAGCGCTACACAAATAGAAATATTACTGTCATTACATAAACCAAAAGTTTATGAGTTTTACTGAAAATTAACGCAATTAAATTAGTCCTTGTATATAATACATTGATCAGGTTAGGAATTTCATTCAATTCTAAATTGCTGAGTGTGTACTATTTTTTGGTTCCATTCTACCGTTTTTAAAGATAGCACCATTTGGGCAGTTTACAAATTTAAATTGCAGGGCCAATGAAATTAATTTAATCACATTTTACCCTTCCCGTTAATTTTACCCTTCAAACCATAAGTTGTTCAATACGAAAGAAATTCCACGAAATTGCTCAGAATACTATAATTTGTTCTTAATGTCACGATTTTGAATAATATAAGATCAAAATACGCCTCGAAACAATTAATTTACGAAAGTGTGACTGTTTCAATATTAACTAATTTTTCAATAGAATAACATAAGTAAGTGTATTTTTATTTAAGTTAATCAAAGTAGATTTATAATTAATCTACTTGTAATTAACATTAATTTGTAAGTATTAATCAAATCTACTACAGTATATACAAATCTAGAGATATTTGGTAAACACGCTAATTTAATTTAGAACATTTAAATAATATTAAGTAGCAGATAAAATAACAAACTATCTTTACCAAACGATTGAATTCTAAAGTTAAAATAAAAATAAATAAACAAATAAAATGAAATTTGTAACAAGATAAAAACACTGCAGCACTGAACCAGGATTCTTCAGAGGACGTACACTGAAAGCTACTGTATCTCCCATTCACATAAAAATCAAGCAAAACTTGTGAAACAAACTACCGTTGAATACTGCTTTTTACAAACCTGGAAATAAAATAAGAAACACAGAGAATTTATTAGCCACTACCTGTCACGAGCCAAAATTGATGATGATCCCACAGACATTAAATCTTTCGTTAATAATTGCTATATAAGTGGGAAACTACATGATTTTCATTTTGTATCATAAGGGAAGACAACTTAATGTATTTAATTAATCCTAATGAAATATATGCTAATGCTTATTGAGGAGTGTAGGTTAATAGTTAACGTTTTTACTTCGCAATCGAGATGTCACGAATTCAAAGCAGGTGGGCGATATCCTAATTGAGGTTTCCCTGATTTATTTCTGATCCTTTACGCGAATGCAAGTATTGTACCTTCAAATACAAGGAGTCTCTAAAGTCTCACTTTAAAAACTTTATTATTAGAAAATTTATGTTGTTAGTTGCATATGATGCATAAATTCTTAAAGATCTTTTCATTTTATTACAGGTTCCGGGAGTTTCAACGTTGACCGCAATAAGACACTGTTCATCAAAGCAACAATTAATGGAGTTTGATGGTATTGAAAAGGCGTTCTAGTGATAGAATTCGTGAAAATCTGTGTGATGGATTTTTCCTTATGGGTAACATTAAAAATGAAATGAAATCTTTCAGTTTAACGTCTCACGTTTATGCCTTTAAGGTTAAGGAAGACGGATGATTAAGGCGAGTGAATGATGATGAAAGAATTGGCAGAATCAAATGTGGGAGGAAACGGGAGTACCACAAGAAAACTCACGGACTAGATGTTGTCCACCAGGGTTACATTAAGGGCCATATATATGCAACCTCTCTTCCACTAAACCTTCATGAACTGCAAATGGGGATCGAAGAAACTGCATCTACGGTCACACCAGACAAGTTAACCAGATTCTGACAAGAGCTAGATTACCGCATCGATGTCTGTCACACACAGTGCACACATCGAGTTCATGTAATGCCTTTATTCTATCACAAAAGCTCAAGGATCATCATGTAGTACAAAGAACTCATGATAAGTACGGTAGTTTTTATATATAATGAATTTTTTTAAAGTGGAATTTACTTTAGAGACATCCGGTAAAGGCCATTACCGACTTCCTTCCACTTCCTTTCCCATCATTAATGTTGTACTTTGTTAATTACGCTCATCATAAGTTGGCTTTGCAGAATGTATGTGGAAATTTGTTTAATAAATAAATTATTAATTTGTTACTTTTCATCGGAACACACCCGTGGCCACAAGCAATACAGAACAATACAGAACTCAGCAATTTAAATTTGCCAACCACAATATTCTCAAATTTTCTCTTTCAAGTTAAGTGTATCTACTGTAGTTCTTCGTTATTGTTACTGATTATAAAACAAATACATACGAGGAAACCCTTGAACAATAATATTACAAATTTTGAAGTGCGAATAGAATTTTTAATACGAGAGTATCTTAAATGTGTCATAATATCAGACAACAGATTAAGACGCTCTCGAAGTATCACAATCATTTTCCTTACAGATAACTGTAATTTCTGAAAAGGCGAGTAAGTAATGGGAAGCGGAAATTGAGAATTACAAATAATATTGCCATAGAAATAAAAACACTTATATGAGCTGGCAACATTCTACTAGTAAACAAAACAATACATAAATTGAACCCGCCAAGTTGCAATGTGCTGCTTCATCACTAGATAAGTAACCAGAAGTTTGACAAGGTGTCTTCACGCACTACTCGACCCTGACGACATCGTTCCTTTTGCTTTACTGTTTTTATTACTTTTTTCTCCTGTTTTTAACCTCCGTGACCAAGGTTCTAGGGGAGACCCGAAAGTTAGGTAGTGCAAGGTGCTTTCAGGAATTACAGTTATTACAGTATCGGGTTCAATTCTCGTTGGTTCCCGTTCGGGAGAAGCCGTTTATAACAGTAGTTTGGTCCCTGTGAAGGGCTTAGCCATTTATGACAGTATTAGGTTTCGATCCAGGTATGTCTCACTCCCTATCGGGATAAACCCTTTATCACTGTAAGTGGTTCGTGTCCTACGGTCCCAAAGTGGGCTTACGCTTTTACTACGGTCTGGGGTTCGATTTTCCACCGCTCGAATGTCTTCTTTGGCATTAACTAGTGGGTTTGATCGACCATTGCAACTGACCATATAGCCGCTGGACAACAGGTTCAGAGTTCGGTCAGAACGTTTCGGGAAACCGGCACAAAGTTAACTCCAATTGTATTCTATAGCGCTAATGCAATTTATTAATGTATGAATTATTAAGTTGCATAGGCGCTAATCACTCGTGCTGTAAAGAAAAATGAATTAAGTTGTTCCTTAAAATTAACATATATGAATTTAGATCATGATTATTATTTTGAAAGGATACTCAACTTTTGGATTTTTCTTTTAATTAACACTTGAACTTCATGAATAAAAATTACATAAGCGGTAGCACTTCACTTTATATAACCAATATTTTAGGCCCATTTAATACGAAAGACGCGGAAGTCGCGGTTGACACGAATTATTCGTTATATTTCGTCACATGGTTGATTTTTGTTATTCACTAACACTTTTTACTCACTGTGACAGTCGAAGAGGAATTGTCATTGGCGGCTCCAGAGGGTATGTCCAAAAGGTTGCGGGTTGGTTTCCTTTCATCTTCTTTTGATGAACTAGTGGTTTTGCTGCTGGCTTACTCCATGTCGCTGTAATGACTTTTGCTTTTACTTGTAGACAAATACTTTAAAATTGGTGATCATCTTCATTATCACGGCATTGGTTCTAGAGTTACGTTTCGTACTAACAAGAATTAAATGTTATTTCAACTTGTGTTTCCATTTCAGTCGCGCGCACTAAATTCAACGTGGTTGCTTCCCCGTGTGTGTAAGTCAGACTAAAGCACCTTTTCTCCCCGTCTCGTCGTGTTGCTAGGCAAAAGAATCAGTTTGCTACGCAGTTTGGTGATGTCAGAAGCTAAAAATAGCTATGACAGCCCATAGACAGGAATGTTTTGAGACGACTATTGTCCATTGTGCTGAATTCTGGTTCCTTATTTGGGAAGGAGAGGGGAATTCTGCGATTTCCGTCGCAGTCAAAACCCACATAC
This sequence comes from Thermobia domestica, assembly GCF_964235325.1. Lineage (NCBI taxonomy): Eukaryota > Metazoa > Arthropoda > Insecta > Zygentoma > Lepismatidae > Thermobia > Thermobia domestica. The sequence goes on along the minus strand of NC_137457.1, from coordinate 230,361,782 downwards.
ATATATGCACATTCGTTTGTTGGCTGAGAGAAAAATTCTTGAGAGTGCTTTTATGCGAGGTTCATTCAAAAAGTTAAAATTTTCTTCTTAAAATTGACTGAGCTGAACCGTATGGTTACATTGGCGCTCGGCAGGACATTTGTTTTGAGGGAGAGAGAAAAACAGATAGAACCCTGCAACACTGATCACTTCACTAGTGTCACCAAATTTCTTCCACTGGTCTTCAAAGGGTTAACATCACTTAAGTCTTCTTGTGATGATGTAACGAAAAAATTTTAAAGTCCTTTCGGTAATACGGTAACGAACACGTGGGCCATACGAAACGAATTTCGGATTACGGTTGGGCCATAATTCAAATAAAGTTTATCAATGTCTTTTATTATTTCAATATTTGTCGTTTTAAAACACTTAAGTGCCATAATTTTAAACACAACAAAACATAAACAAAGTTGTTATTATTTTCTTTCAAAATATCACATTTAATAATTAAACAAATAATTACTGGCATTGTTTACCATTGAACACAAAAATATTACAAGTATATTAAGTAATCATTGTAACCTAAAATATTTATTAATGTAGTGCCTTGTACTTTAATTGTAACATGAATTAAATTTCTTACTGTTATCGAAAACATTCATTTTCAATATTTACTTTCATTGAAAACCACTTCTAATATTCTTGAAAACTAACACAATAACTGTATATCTGTTTTCATTTATTGTTATTATTATTAGTAGTAGTATTATTTCAATTATCATTACTACTACGAATCAAATATATAACACACAAATTAAATTCAAGTATGGGCACACATAAATATTTTCAAAATATTGATTACGATATGAAAATTGTTATTTAAATCTACAGCAACACTCAATATCATAATATTTACAATTATTACATTCCGGTTAGAAATTAACCAAGAATGGACTGAACAGTGGATGGTTTGTCAAACCATTACACTTTTCAAAGTGTCTGCCCTCCGAAATTTCGAAGATACCTACCCACATTAAAATATCATTTATTTCCATCCCCGAAGCAAAGTGAAAAGATAGGATATTTGGTTAAAATTCAAAAATAATATAGAAGGGGACTAATAAGAAAATTGCCTACTCCGGGCATTACATAATATGAATAACCCATAGTTGGAGGGACCTTTGCTTCAACGTCTTCAAGTTAAGACTTGAAATGTTTTCGTATTCGACGAAAAGATTAATACAAAGCGAAAGCAACAACAGTTGCTAATAATTATCACATACACAACTTACTTGTTACTCATTCATAATAAGATGTCTCATTATATATTCTTTTCAACTCAATGATGCGCCATAAAGGTGGGTACAGGTAACTACCATAACTTACCACACCAAACTTTAAGTATCCTCAGCTGATTTCTAATCCCAGAGGCATACTGATTAGGTAAAACAAATAAATTGATATAACACATCGTAAGTATACATTACTATTAATTGACGCATAGTTGTTATTTAGAAATTGAGAAATTTCACTAATAGTTTCAAATATGATCATTCAGATTTATTACCGAATGGTTTCTCACCAAAATATTTAAATTTGTGATTCAAAACATTTTAATTTTGAAAAATTGCAACACTGTGATGGAATATTCACTAGAGATTTTCCACATCTTCACTACGCAAATTTATTTCTTTTCACTATATTTGAAAATTTTCGCTGCGCAAATTCACTCTTGCACTTCGAAAGAAACATAAGATTTTGTTGTGAATGCGATTACAAGTGATTTCATATTACGTATATCTCAAATATCAAAATTTTAAAAATGGTATCTCTAATCCAACCCTTTTTTTTTTTTTTTTTTTTGTTAAAATATCAAAGCCATTGCAAGTGTCGGTTTCATACAGTACAAGCAGTCCGGCTTAACGAAGTTTTTTGTTTTTATCCTACACCTACTCGAGGCTTTTTCAACACAAAAACAATTTTCAAAGGTTTCATTTGCCAATAAACAACTAGCATGAATGGTTTCTCAATACGTATAACTGCTGCATGGCACAAGAAATTGACTAATTTATCACTGCTTGAGTTGCAATTACTTTTCTTTTGTAATAATCTTCGATGTGCACCAATATTACTGCATTCAGAGTGAACCCTAAATTGCATTTTTTGTTTCGCTAGGTTTTTCCATTTACCTGTATGCTTGACCTTTGTTATTACGTCACAATCAGCTGATAGCACATCACTGACAGTAGTTGGTGATTGACATTTAATTTTCCTATTTTGTTCACTTTCAAATCGCTTAGACGTAAAAAATACATTCACCTGATTACCACATTCTTCCTGAAAAGGTTCGTGATTTTTATCTACAGGTGATGAGTGGTTAGCACCTGACCTATTTACTACGTCATGGATCGCTAAGTTACGAGTGTGATTGGATTTTAAACTTCGGTCACTTGTCTGAGCATTGATGCGACTGTTACATTTATTCCTCAAAGAACATTTACGAACATACTTGGAAAATTTTGAAAAACAATACAGCATACGTTTAACTCTTTTTAGTTTCCGTCTGACTTTACGTATTTTCTTTTTATTTTGCCGGTGCTTTTTGCCACATTGAACCTGTGAACTATATTTTCTTGCCCTTTGACAAACAACATTTTGTAATTTACTAAAATATTCTTGACAGGTTTTTAATTTCTTTTCCCACGTTACTGAGTTACGTTCATTACCATTAGGCCTACCTGGCATAAAGCCGTTTGTACTATCTTCTAAATACATAACTTGAGTGCAAGTAACGATACAAAAGATGACATAATTCATTTGTTCTATCTGTATATTCAACTCACAACTTAAAGAACTACTCTTCACTTTACAAATCTTTACAACCCTAGCAGACGCAAAAAATAAACAAGTTTTGTGAAACGGAACGCATTCTAATTTACTGGTTAGCAAGGTGCCATAGAGGCAATTTTCCTCTAACAAACTTGATACACTACAAGACTGCGTGGACTGCTTTTGCCTTCATTCTCAACGCAATTTATTACCACTTTAGTAAACCTTCCTGCAGTGACGCACGCATTGCCATGAATGCCTTTTGTCCCCTTACAAAACAAACAAATGACAGCTGGAACAGCTGACCGCTCGCTCACACACGGAGCTACGCTAGACGTGATCAACTTGATGGTTGGTAGGGTTTGCAAAGAAGCAGCTGGGTTGAACTTATTATTCTTTTTTCCTTCTATAATACTATTCGACAGAGACAAAACAAACTCTTTGGCTTGGCCTAGTTCAACGTTAACGTGACTGACAACAGGAATGATTTGTTTTTCTACCTTTAATTCACACTCAGATATTTCTTTAACCTGTTCAAATTCATTGTCAAGAAATTCAATATTAGCTTGATTTACTACAATAGGCGGTGACTGAGACCTAACACATGGCAAAACAGTACAACTTTCAACACATTCATTTTTCACTGTTCGTGCGTACGCTTTCTGAGCTACGGGGGCAATGTCCCACAAAATACCTTCAAACTCACGTTTAACAAATTCTAAATTACTTTCAGCAAATTTTGTTTTTAATAGTACTGTTTTTCCTTGACGATTTTCGTAATTTTGAATATTTTCTAGCTCATTAACTTTTACAAAAGGATGCGCAAAAGTTACAGTTTCAAGAGGATCAGCAAACCTAACCCGTTTTGGTGGTACAACTTTACAATTTATTTTCTGATTTCCACTGAAATCCTTGTTACAACTAACATTGTAAAGCTTTGAATATCTTTTATATATTCTTTCAGCTAACCTTTCTTTTGCAGTGCGTACAATGTCTGAATTTTCATAGTGAACTTTCAATTTACATTTAATGTCTGACAAGGAAATAAATTCTGACTCAAGAACACATTCATCTTTGACCTTTCGGTAAAAATCAGATTTACGTATTTCATGCATTTTAGCAACAATTTTATCTTCAATTTCGGCCCTATATTCTACGTTCCTTTCCAAAAGAGATTTTGCAATTTCCTGTTTAGCTCTTTTACGAATTTCACAAACTTCCTGTTCTACCTTTAAGGCATTTTCGACTTCTAACAATGTAAAAGGTTCTTTTCTATATCTGAACTGACTTTCTACTATTAAGTACTCTGTTTCTTTCCATATTTTTCGCATTTCATGCAAGACAGGAATTATTTCTCTATTTACAGACATGATGATTGATTTACTAATGCCAGAACAACAAAATTAAATAGCACTAATGAGGCACTACAATTTACCTTAATCGAGAAAATACAATTAGCGTTGTTTTTATGCGGTTTTACCGAACGTTCCTGTGCTATCGGGCGCCATTTATTACAGTATCGGGTTCAATTCTCGTTGGTTCCCGTTCGGGAGAAGCCGTTTATAACAGTAGTTTGGTCCCTGTGAAGGGCTTAGCCATTTATGACAGTATTAGGGTTCGAGTCCTGGTACATTCCCGTGAGAGAAAACCATATGTTACTGTACTGGGTTCGATCCAGGTATGTCTCACTCCCTATCGGGATAAACCCTTTATCACTGTAAGTGGTTCGTGTCCTACGGTCCCAAAGTGGGCTTACGCTTTTACTACGGTCTGGGGTTCGATTTTCCACCGCTCGAATGTCTTCTTTGGCATTAACTAGTGGGTTTGATCGACCATTGCAACTGACCATATAGCCGCTGGACAACAGGTTCAGAGTTCGGTCAGAACGTTTCGGGAAACCGGCACAAAGTTAACTCCAATTGTATTCTATAGCGCTAATGCAATTTATTAATGTATGAATTATTAAGTTGCATAGGCGCTAATCACTCGTGCTGTAAAGAAAAATGAATTAAGTTGTTCCTTAAAATTAACATATATGAATTTAGATCATGATTATTATTTTGAAAGGATACTCAACTTTTGGATTTTTCTTTTAATTAACACTTGAACTTCATGAATAAAAATTACATAAGCGGTAGCACTTCACTTTATATAACCAATATTTTAGGCCCATTTAATACGAAAGACGCGGAAGTCGCGGTTGACACGAATTATTCGTTATATTTCGTCACATGGTTGATTTTTGTTATTCACTAACACTTTTTACTCACTGTGACAGTCGAAGAGGAATTGTCATTGGCGGCTCCAGAGGGTATGTCCAAAAGGTTGCGGGTTGGTTTCCTTTCATCTTCTTTTGATGAACTAGTGGTTTTGCTGCTGGCTTACTCCATGTCGCTGTAATGACTTTTGCTTTTACTTGTAGACAAATACTTTAAAATTGGTGATCATCTTCATTATCACGGCATTGGTTCTAGAGTTACGTTTCGTACTAACAAGAATTAAATGTTATTTCAACTTGTGTTTCCATTTCAGTCGCGCGCACTAAATTCAACGTGGTTGCTTCCCCGTGTGTGTAAGTCAGACTAAAGCACCTTTTCTCCCCGTCTCGTCGTGTTGCTAGGCAAAAGAATCAGTTTGCTACGCAGTTTGGTGATGTCAGAAGCTAAAAATAGCTATGACAGCCCATAGACAGGAATGTTTTGAGACGACTATTGTCCATTGTGCTGAATTCTGGTTCCTTACTTGGGAAGGAGAGGGGAATTCTGCGATTTCCGTCGCAGTCAAAACCCACATACATATATGCACATTCGTTTGTTGGCTGAGAGAAAAATTCTTGAGAGTGCTTTTATGCGAGGTTCATTCAAAAAGTTAAAATTTTCTTCTTAAAATTGACTGAGCTGAACCGTATGGTTACACAGTCACCTTTAACTAAAATGAAGTAACATATGTATCATAATACTTTAAAGTATTACTTCCACATTCTTATTAATATACAACAGATATTTACATAATAGCAATACTTACCTTATTATTGACGTCATAACCACTCACTGAATAAGTATACATTAAGAAGGAGCCCCCCTGACTAGCAGAAGGGCTGCACTCAGGAATATCTGGATCATGTTCTGAGCCCCAATTGTGACCAAATTCATGTGCAGTTACAAGGTCAGCTTCCCGAGTAATGACACGTTGTCCATAATGATTCCGACTTGAGCTTAATCCAGAATTTAAGTATAATGTGTGACCATTTTTAAAATATTCTGTTGAAGAAAAATAATGGTTTTACTAACTACAAAATGGTTCTATAATATATAATATTCACTTCACTACTAACAAAATTGTGTAGCCTAGTCACTAAACAACAACTTTTTTTAAAAAAAAAAATACAATTCTCGGAATAACAACTAGGTGAATTCCACGCTGTCCGATGAGCCGAGAACTGACTTTCTCATCTTCAGAGTATCTTATGAAAGAACCAACCAGAAGCAGTCCTAACAACCCTAGGTATCTATCAGAGGCCGATTTTAATGAAACTTTGTATATAGATAAAGTACCTCGGGAAACTCGCATAGCGCTCCATACCCTCCATTTGCTCGAGTGTCGCGAGATACTTTTCCTCATTTTGTTCCTAAACCATTCTACCAGAAGCACAGAAATAATGTAATCCCACAACAGACTTCACCAAAAGCTTTTTATGTCTATTTACGTTCAAATTGATGCATCGTATGACCCTCTTCTCATTTACACCAATCGCACCAGCTTCAACATGACCTCTTTCAAGATGGCAGATATTCTTTTCATAAGTTTTAACAGATCATATCTACCATCTCGTATCCATGTATGCTCATTTCGTGTCGTTACAATGATTAGTTTTAAAGAAAAACGTGCATTTTCTTACCAAATCCTTAACATACTGACGTTCCTCATTTGATCTTTCTCGATCCCTAGTGTCCTTGGATACTCCAACTACAATTTTGTCTGTGCGAGTTTCCCGAGGTACTCTATCTATATACAAAGTGTCATGAAAATCGGCCTCTGATAGATACCTAGGGTTCCTTGTAAGGTAAGTGCTGCCAAAGGAAAGTGGAGTGTGATTGGTCGATAGAGACGCTCAACCTATGATTTCATTTTGATTGGTTGGCTGTCTGTTTGTGTGGAGATCCTGATTAGTTGTTTTGTTTTCATTGCGTTCCAATGAATGAAACCAATGTTTGGCCGAGCTGTACACCGGTGTCTCGGTTAAGATTGTTGTCTTTCTCCAGTATTGCTATGATTTCCTTGACTCCCAGTAACCTGAATACTTCGCTAGCAAAGTGTTTTCCAAAAAGGAGATGTTACTTCCCTCAATTATACTATGTTTTGCCAATCTCAATTTTTCTTTATTTTAATGAAAATATATAGTTTTGCTCAGCAAATAACTAGTTTATATTCAATTTTTCTACTTGACACCGTTTGACACCAAAATACAGTACTATTGGGAAAATGTTCACGCTACTGGAAAACAGAAGTTGAGAAAGCCATACCAAATACTGGAAAACGACATCAATTTTAACAGAGATAATGACCTACAGCTCATCCAAATATAGGTTTCATTCATTAGAACAGCAACGAAAACAAAACAATCAATTAGGACCTGCGTATAACATCAGACAACCAACCAACCAGAATGAGGAAATAATTATACGCTGATTGTGTATCTGATTGTGAAATTTGATTTCAATGAAACTATGTAAAACCTTACATAACCGTTCATAAATTACTTTTTATGACTTCAAGATTGACTCATATTGTTTTCTTACACCCCAAAGCAGTGGATTCACCTGAAGCCATCTAAATCGTTAGGTAAAATCTTTAGTAAACCTCCATCACTCCGAAATCATTTGTTTTTAAAGAAACGTTTAAAAATGTATTTCGTCCAAGTTAATATCACGTTAAATTACTTCCTTGCACTGAAAATTACAAGTTTCTTACGCGTTTGATGGGAAATATTCGTCAATTCATATTTATAAATCATATTCATCAAAGTACATTCTCCAAAATCACCCTTAAATGTATTTTCTCAGTCTCGAAACTTAGCCAAATTGATTTCTTGTATGAAATATTCGTATATTACATGTCAATATTTTGCTATAGTATATAAATTTCGAAGGTATATGCTGAGCGTTTCAACATAAATTTGTAATAGTAATGGGAAGTCTTTTAATCAAAATACTATCCCTCGGAGTAAACTAATTAGAAATTCGTCTTATACACATTTTAGAATATGTAGAGAATAGTTGTAAAAAATTTCATCTTTCTAGAGAAGGAAACGCCTAACTCCCTTTCCACCTTCTTTGATGTTGAATTTGAAAAAACAAAATGTCTCACCTATAATCTAGTTTCTGAGGTGACATTATGTAATTTTCAACAACCTACGGCCAACTATTTCGGATATCTGGTGAACAGCAAGAAGAGTTCCAAGCAGATTTCTTTCCTCAGGAGTCGAATTTCGTAAAACTGTTGTCCCATCGTCAACCCAGGGTTTAATAAGAAAATATGTACAAAATTTTAAGTTCTTTAGCCCGACATCTGGTTCTGATCTGGTAGACATTCAGTAAAACTGTCCTATTCCTTGACAGGATAAGTGGTAAATACTGACACAAAATTTCAAGGTCGCACCTCTAATAGTTTCAGAGATACGGAGAACGAAAAATCAATAAGACCCCTTCCCTCATTTCGCAAAAGCTCGTCTCATTTATGCAGTTTAGAATACATGGAAAATATTTATGAAAAATATCCAGGTTGTACGACTGGAAGATCTGGAGGGGAGTAAGAAATTTAAGCTCCTTACCAATTGGGAATCAACTGTTGTATATATATATATATATATATATATATATATATATATATATATATATATATATATATATATATATATTTTATGGCGTAGGGTACATGGAAAATATTTATGTAACATATCAAGGTTCTATGCTTAAAATATTGGAGATCTGGAGAACGGATAAAAGGTGAACACCTTCTCCCCCATCTTTAATTATGAGTCGCATTTCACAAAATTGTGCTTTATCATAAAATAAAGGAGCATTTGTCGACAATTTGAAATAATAAGGTTCAACGATTTTGGAGACCCGTTGATGACTAGTCAATGGACTTCCTCCTTTACGTATATAAAGACGTGTTCAAATTATTAGACTCAACATTCAGTTTCCGAATATTTTACTGGTCTTACAATATTATGTCAGAAAACGAGTTTGAACTTAGTCCAAATTACTGTTCTGTAAATCTGTTCTAATTTCTCGTGGTCATGGCACATGCTTTTCTATATCAATAAAATAAATGCGTACGTGACATTCAAATATAAATACTATACAGTGTGTATATCTAAATTGGAAACAAAAAATGAAATGGAATACTTTCAAGAAAATGATCTCTCACACAAAGATCACTATTTCGTATGAAATCAGTTATTCTTTATTAAGTCTTTTTTATCCTTTGTGGCATGCTATGTAGGAGTTTAGCACATTTTGACTTCAATTCAGCACCATGATACCACAAATTGTTGATCTCCTCGACCAATTGATGTTTGGTTGTAATATGCTTTTTCTTTAGCTTTTCCTGCATGAAGCTCCACGGGTTTTCAATCGGGTTCATATCAGGACTACTGCCTGGCCACGGAAGAAAATTAATTTCGTTGTTCTCCAAGAATTTTGTCACAGTTTTGCCCCAGCGGCATGGGGCTGCACCATTATGCATTAAGATGAAGTGTGCGTCATCAAACCAGATAGCAGTCTGGGGAAGCAGTTCTTTTAGGAAGAAATTCTACGTATTGGTCGTGATTCATTGTTCCCTCTTTTATACACAGTTTCCCAGGCCCGAAGACAAACATCACACCCCAGACCATGACTGAAGTAGGTTGCTTTACGGATTGTTGGAGGCATTCCAACTTTAACTCCTCCCCAGGTCGACGTCGCACATATTGTGAACATTCATCAGACACATGATTCATCACTGAAACACCTATTCTCTAATTATCAGCAGTCCAATGTTCTAGGCCTCCTGCCAATTCGAGGCGCTTCTTTGCCATGATTGGAGTAATTTTTTCTTTCTTTCTTATCCTGAATACTTTTGTTCCCTCAGCACAAAGAATCCTTCGAACATTTTCAGGCGAAATGTCTACACCATACTCAGCCATTTTTATGCTTAAGTCTCTAGAAGTTGCGTTTCTGTTTCCCAGAGCAATCTTTTTAGTTTTCTGATACCTCTTAGCGATAGCTTTGGTTTTCGCCCTCACTTCCCAACCCTATTTTGCTGATACATTTGCTTCTTGCTCATCGCAACAGAGATTTTACTCAGATTTTTGCCCTACCCCAAGTCTACTAGCAATTGGTCGTTGTGTATATCTTCCTTCCGCCAGAAGTATTTTGACAACTTTCACTTTACGCGGAGAAAGGTCTCTTGGCTTTTCTCATTACGCCGCGATTACATGACTTCACAGAATAAAAGATTAATACACAAAACACATCACGATCACTTTAAACTGGCTCATTCGAACTGTTGAACGCTTTGAATGTCTTAACTGCTTACGACTGCAACCACAATACTTCAGATTGTAACTTGTTGATAGAAACCACAATAGCTGTCTACAACTGAAAAACCACTTTCAGACCTCCCTCCCCTCTACTAATACCATCTGCTGTTTAACGGTGATATCACCACATCCACTGTACAGTAAACAAATTAAGGATCCTATATTAGTGGTTTAACCATTAAATTACATGTTCTAGAACTCCGAAATTAGGACTGCAACACCAACTTTGCATTTTTCGAGCGCGAGTCTAATAAGTTGAACACGTCTATATAATGAGGTCCTAACCCTGATCTTTTGAGCGGCAAACAAAATTTCAACTCTCCACATCCCCTCTTATGATGTGTGTTTCGCAGAACCTTGTCTTATCTGCAGCCCATACATACACGATATCAAGGTTCTACGGCTAATAGTTTAGGAGATATCAAGAACGGCAAAAAATCATTCAAGATATACAACCCCTTTAGGATACTAATTTCGCAAAAATCCGGTCTTATATAGAGCTAAGATGCATGGAAAACATGTACAAAATTTCAAAATTCTACACCTAATAGGTTTGGTAATCTGATGCTGATACCTAGCATCGCAAACGACTTACTTGGTACAGCGAAATGCAAATTCGACGATAAAAGTTTGGAACAAAATGTGCTGATCTGCTGAAGATGACTTTTAATCAACTCTGTGGATGAGGGTCTTAGTGTTTGGTGAAAACCACATGAGGTACTAAAGTTCTCTTGCATTGGGTCAATAGCGAAGCCCGGTGTATGTGGGGCAAGTTTTCATGCAAAGAACTAGATCTCTTGGTAGTTATAGAGAAACCAGTGATGATATTCAGTATCGCACCATGATGTATTTTTCCCCATGGCAGTGATATCTTCTAAGACATAACTAATCTACCTAAGTGCAAAATAATTTGAAGAACACAGTTTGATTCCGGCATCTTCCATGGTCTCCAAACTACCCACATTAAAACCCTATTGAGCACTTATGGAACGCCATGGATCGGCACATCCAGTCTCAGGACACCTCCACCTCACCTAGACATGAAATAAGAGTCTTAAAAAAAAAAAAAAAAAAAAAAAAAAAAAAAAAAAAAAAAAAGCGGAAAAATGGTTTAAGGGGTCAAAAATCTTAACCAACAATTTGAGAGTGGGCATCAAAAGCGCACGAAGACGTAGATCAAAGCGAATGAAATTACACACAGATATAGTAAACATAAAATAAAGGAAAACGTGTTTTGTATTTTTTTGGCAAAACGCTTGGATATGCCCCTCCAAACTTGTGACTATGAAACATCAACATTTTTAATGAAATTCACTTCGAAGTACCTAAAGTACATGGAGAATTGTAACGAAACCACGTACATAGACAGTACGCATAAAATAAGGGATATCTGGTTTTTTTTTTTTTTTTTTTTTTGTTTTTACTTTGTGAGGAAAAACGGTTCTTGGGGCAAAAAGCCCCACCCAAAAAATTGAAAGTGGGCGCTAAGAACGCAGAAAGAAGTAGATCGATGCAAACGAAATTGCGAAATTGCGCACAGTACAGTACGCGGAAAACAAGAGAATGTATGTTTCGTATTTTCCTTGACAAGATGGTTGGATGGACCATAGAACCCTTCAAATTTATGACCACGAAATGTCAAAATTTCTAAAGAAGGCAGTTTCGAAGTACCTCACACATGGAGGACAGTACGCATTATATATATAACAGTATTTTTTATTTGCTGGGTACTTTTTATTTGAGGGCACGAACCGTCGAAGAAATGTGGCAGTGAGCACGAAAATGAGAGGAAGAAGAAACCAAATGAAATATGTATAGAGATGAAAGGGAAAAAAAAGTTTGCAGCAGCATACACATCTAGGTCCACACCGTATTAATTATCTGTAGTCTGAGAAAGAGTTACGTACCAATACTTATTTTCCGTTTCTTCTATGTACTGCACTGGCATTCCTAGAGCCACAAAGAAAATTAATTTAAACTTCTTGCGGTCAGTTGGGAAGACTTCTTGCTTTAGCCTAGCTACGCCTTTGCATATACGTGTTATTACCCATATACACAGGAACGTATCTGGGTTGGGGAAGGACTCTCCAACTGATCGCAAGAAGTTTAAACTAATTTTCATTACAGGCCCTAGGAGTGCCAGTGTTAAGAGTACATGGGAAAGTGAAGAATGAGTAATGAGATGCAAATCATTCACAAAGTACAGATAATTACAGAGGTATGGGTTTAGTTGTGTATCCTGCACTACAAACTACATCTTTGCCCCTCTCCTTCTCCCTATACACATTTCACTCGGTTTCTTCTTCATATTTTCTCTATTTTCGCGCTCGCTACCACATTTTTCCGGCGAGGGCTCGTGCCCTAACAAACCATTTTCCCCAGAAAATTAAAAAAAAAAAATGATCTTTTTTATTATGCGTACTGTCTTTGTATGCAGTTTTATTACAATCCTCCATGTATTTTAGGTGCTTCTAAATCACCTTCATCAGAAATTTTAACATATAGTGGTCATGAGTTTGGAGAGGCCTGTAGTTCACCCAACTGTAGTCTAGGAAAATTACAAAACATATATTCTTTTATTTTTCGTCTACCATACAAATGAGCAATTTCATTCGCATTGGTCTACCATTCTTATGTTCTTGGCGTCCACTTTCAAATTTTTGAGTCATTTCATTATTCAAATTCATTCTTATTGCCCGTACAAATTACTACAGCCAAGCAATTTATAGCTAAATTATGATGTAACTTCAGAATTAAATAAATTTACGGGCATGTATGACATTTCGCTGTATAACCTAGGAAGTCTGTTGAACAGAGGACGCTGAACTACTGAAAAAGCCGTACTATATGACAAAGATGCGTTTATGTGTTTGTCTGAATGGAATTCGGAAATACAAATCTAAGAGTAGAATTTCGAACCTGAGTTGGGCATGTGTTCGCAACAAAGATATTTGAAATCACTGATTTTATGACGAGTGTCACAGTCTTTCTACTTATAAACTTCGATTTCTTCATTAAAGTTGATTATGCATTCAACCATTTGCATTCGAGTGAGGGACCGAATAGAAATTCGATATAATTTAGAACACAGAGCTCATAAGTAAAATATCGTATGATGTTTCACTTAATTTTCACTTACCTGGCGTACATATTCCTCCAACAGAGTTTCTACGAGGTGAACCGACGTACGCAAGACCCAGAATTCCACCTTCAAACTTAAGATCGGTAAACAGATGGGCAAGACAGAAATCTTTATGACTGTACTCTCGACTAAACACCTGTGAAAGAATATGCGTTAATCAGCAATGACTACGGATATTTTGATTTTATATTTCTATTGCAAAAAGATGATTTAAATAAAACTAACAAAATAGTTTCAACTTTTGAAATAAATTATGTTCTTTAACCTCGTGTTTATTTATTTTTATTACAACGATTGTTTCACTTGCTTGATCACCACCGCCTTCAGGGTAATACATACCTCAGACTCTTATTTATGCAAACGTTAAATCATTTCTTTTGTATGATTCACTATATGAGATATTCACATTACTGATTTCATGGTTATCCTCTTTTAAATACTCTGATAGATCTGATACTGTTTTTTTTTTTTTTTTTTTTTTTTTTTTTTTTTTTTTTTTTTTTTTTTTTTTTTTACATATCCCCCTTTAACCTAACATGTATACTTCTTTTCGTATTGCCTATATTTGCTTATTCACATAAGAACATAGACTGGTATAACTCACTGTCTCATGCATTATCTGTGAAATAATTTTTAATCCTGTTAAATGTTATTCTAGATTTCTCACATGTTTACATACTAAATTAATGTTTATAAAGCTTTTTTTAATTACAAATACAGAACGAATTTAAAACATGTTGCATTAACTTCTCTGTAAATAGGTAGAAATCTTACAAAAAAAAAGTTTAATAAAAATATGTTAATAAATAAACACACAATAATTAGGTACATTAGGCTGTGTGCTCATGTAAAAAAGCATAATATATGAAATGCAAAAACGAAAGTTCTTAAGGATTCCCGATATAAATAAAATTCCTGTGCATAAATTGAAGATTCTTGACTATCTAAATTTATGATAAATGTGGAGAAGTTATCTACAAATATATTATAATAATAAAAAGCGAACGTTAAGCTGTTTTCAAGAAACATGTAGGAGGAACTCAATACTAGTGTACTATATCAGTATATAGCGACATCATACATTCAAACTGCAACATCTACATTTACAAGCAGATGTATCCATCCAATAGATATATGTATTTCTCTGTACTTTTTTATTGTACCACCATTAAAAGTACTTATATACAGTACATCATATCAATATCAATATATTATTCGATTATCTTGGTAGATAAACGCACTGCTAAATATATTATAAAGACAAAACTGCAATAGAATAGTACATTAACCATTGACTGCCTTTCATAAACCCGACGAACGATAATACATTTGTAATTACCTCACTCATCGGATAGTGTACCACATCAATAGCATTTTCAGCCATTACCTAATATGTCCTAAGCACAACATCTTTTATATTCAACATCTAATTTGAATTAGTTGTAGAAGACCGCAGTAAACGTATTATACGAGTGATCACGGCTGGTATACAGTTTCAGATATAAACCCAAGTAGTGATTCCTGTCCTGCTGAACAGAAACATTACCCTTCAATCAATTAACCCGTGTGCAGTTTAACTAATTTCATTTAAATTAGGCTAACTCAAAATAAAATATAGATTTTTTTCTAAAACACATTTATGCCTATTTGAGTAAAGGAATACAAACTAAGTGTACTCCTCTTCTTCTTCTATGCTTAATCTGTTTTTATTCCAGTCAATGGCAGGTCTAAGTATAATCAAGGCCTTTCTACTTCTGTCTACCATGCCATCATTCTTATCCTTCCCTCTTCCACTTTATTTCCTGTTTTCTACATCTTTCGTGATCTGATCACTTCATCTTGTTCGTTTTTCCTTACTTCGTATTCCTCCGCCTTTTCAGGATTCTGACATCTGCTATTCACATCATCTGTCCGACCCATTTTGAACTCATTCGTCTTGTCCTATTTTTTCCTCTAATTATTTCCTTGTGTCTTCTTTACTGATTCTATCCTTTCTTTTCTTTCCCAGTATACTCCTTAAGAATTTCAATTTCTCTCGCTTCTATCCTGCTTCACTTTCTTTCTTTCATTTATTGACCATGTTTATGCCTAGATACTGCGATAGGTAGTAGTGGATTTTTTTCTTTAATTACTTCTTTACTTTTCTCGGTATATCTTTGTTCCAGAGAAGAAGTTTTACTTGTTGGTAGAATTATATATTACCTTTCCTTGTTTGGAATTCCGTTTGTTACCTTCTTATGTATCCTTCCGCCTACTGTTCTTTCTGTCTTTATATATAAATTGTGGTCTTTTGGTTCTACTTTCTTTATTGCTTCTTTACCTACTTTTATTTCTTAATCCGTATCATTGGTATCACATTGTGCATTTAAAAAAAATCTTCAACTATAGATTAATATTTTTTATCACTTTCAACTTTTAACCCACTTAATACTGTAATAAATAAACTGACCAAAATATAGTTTTAATACGTAGTTAGTTATCATTATAACACATATTTTAATAATATATGTGGATATTATAAATATACCATAGAATCTCCGTTTATTTAAGTGATATCTACTACAAGTACGGGTGTAGCTTTAAAAATAGCGTAAGTAAAAGGCTAATAGTCACTGCAAGAAACAAACCACATCACTAGGAAGTATTTCGAAGAACATCGTCTTCATCCTCAGCGTAGGCACACTTCGAAAAGGATTTAAACCAGTGCTATTCAACAGGTGGTACGCGTACCCCTGGAGGTACGTGAAGATGTTTCTGGGGGTACGTAATCCTAAAATAAACATATTTGCAATATTTATTGAATGATCATAGTTAAAGAAAATTTTGAAATTTCTCATGTTAATTTTTTCGGATGTGCAGTTTATCCCCCTGTAAATACTCATTTGATTGACACACTGATTGTCCTTTTATTGTGTCTTTATTTGCCCCTTTTTTAATCAACAGAACATGTGTATTAAGTTTAATAAGTTAATTTCGATTTAATTTCTTTTAAACAGCTTTAGGAGTACATAATTGAATGGTGAACTGTGTCTAGGGGTACGCGAGCAAAAAAAGGTTGAATAGCACTGATTTAAATCATAGGAAAGAAATTATGGATAGATAAAAATGCTTAAAAAGAATTTTAAAAATATGCGAAGCAAAAATCTTCTTGTCACTAGAAATAGGCACATGTTAATAGTAATTCACTTGTCATTGTTCACTGTTGTTTACTGTTGTTTTTCTTTTTTCATTACCTTCCAGACGGCGGAAATGAGTAGTAAAAACAACGCTCAAAATGGCATTTATCACCTTTATCTGAATTGAGTACCGGTTTCTCCTTATGAATGTGGAGAGCTTCTGTGAATGCGGCATTGAACCTCCGGGTTCCATAGGCCATAGAGTTAGTTAGAATGTAATAAGTTTCTCTAATTTTCCGTTCTGTTGCTATTTTTGTTTTTTCGATCAAACACGAATTACCAATGTTGTGGTTATTTTCTTTGAGATGTGATGCCAATCCAGATAACTGTTGTAAGCTACGAGATTTGGATGTACAAATGTGCTCAGCGATTCTGGTACAAATATTCCTTTTTTGTTTGGCCTATATATAATTGATCACATTGACATTTAACTCGATAGACGCCACTACTTTGTTGGGGATCAGTAAAAAATGATTTAATATTTGTAATATATTTTTCTATAGGTTTAGGAGGAACTTCGGAGACCATGATGTTATATTTATGCAATACCTTCAAAGATGGTATCTTCAAACTGAAAAACATTTTTACGGCAAAAAGCTATTAGTTGAGAGACTAGTTGAATTTTGTATGGGTTTACTTTTATTTTAAGCAAGGCAAATTCCACTGCCTGTAAAGCCAGGTCTACTGATATTGATGGATACATCTCCACTACGTCAAAGAATGCCATATTGATAGAATCCGCCGCAACAAACGAATTCAAACATGTTTTTAACTCGAAGTTATTTTTAACAGCATATTTGACACGGATTTTAAAAGATGCAAGTTTATTATACAACCATTTTGAAAGTATGTATGTAGTGTGATGAAAAGCAGCTATTATAGGTCTTAACGGAACGTTGGGTTTATGTATTTTTGGAAGATCATATGAAGGGTAAGGGGAGAAAAGAAGGAATGTCACAAAACTGCATTTTCGAGAAAACGGCGTTTTAATATTGAAAACCGCATGAAAAGAATAGGGTTAGTTACATCTTTTGCCCCTTTTTACATGGACATTTCTACATCTACGTATGCATGGCATATACAGTCAAATAGTACCAAGAGTCACCAACAGATAGGACAAAGCACCCGAAAAAGCTCATACATGGACATTCCTTGTTTTTTCCCCTTACCCTTCATATATAATGAGTAAGGCTGGATCGCTGGACTTTTAGTTTTGTTTTAACTTCGTCAGGAATAATAGGAGAATTATTAATCAACTGGTTGGTTATTGCTATCAAAGAATGTAATGGATTGCCTTTACACACGGTGAAACGGGATTTACGAGCACATTCATGGATTTTTTCACTATCTTGTTGCCTTAATATTATTACATATTTGTTTCCTTTGTTGGTTTTAATGCAAAAAAGTTCATGTCTACGCAAAAATGATCTTAATTGCATTGTTATCTTTCTTATGTGTGCAGTAGAATCATTGCGTTGATGATGCTGAGATAGTAGAAGGGCACATTTTTTTCTCATTTCGGTAGCGTCCTCTTGGTCTCTCACCTAATAGCTTTTTGCCTTAGAAATAATGTTTTTCAATTTGAAGATACCACGATCTTTCGTCAGGACAATGGATTGGCCATGGGCAATATTTTCGAACCTGGTATTGGACAAGTTCGAAACCAACATTCTCCCAAAATTTCCTCATATCAGGTATTTTCGATATGCTGACGATACCTTAATTCTGTACAAGAAATATCAGAATTTAAAGAAATTATTCGATGAATTTAACCAGATACATCCTAGAATCAAATTCACGGTGGAACTGAAGAAAATGGAGCTCTTAACTTCCTTGATATTACTATCAAGAGACAAGCCAATAAGTTTGTTACTTCAGTATATTGTACACCTCCTGCTGGTACCAAGTATATTCATTTTAAGTCATCCCATTCATGGCTTCAGAAACTGAATATTTGGAGAAACTTCTTTAGGAGAGCTCTTCTACTTTCTGATCTTCCTGGTGACCTCAACCAAGAAATTCAATATTTAATTAAAATTGGACAACAAAATGGTTTTCAAAAATCTTTATTACTGAAGTGGTACAAAGGGAGATCGACGGCACTTATTGGCCAACAACAAATGCCGAAGAGAACAAATGGATTGGCGTCCCCCTGGTCCCACGTATTTCGGCAAAAATTAAGAAGGTATTGCATAAATATAACATCATAGTCTCCGAAGTCCCTCCTAAATCTATAGAAAAATATATTACAAATTTAAAATCATTTTTTACTGATCCCCAACAAAGTAGTGGCGTCTATCGAGTTAAATGTCAATGTGATCAAATATATATAGGCCAAACAAAAAAGGAATATTTGTACCAGAATCGCTGAGCACATTCGTACATCCAAATCTCGTAGCTTACAACAGTTATCTGGATTGGCATCACATCTCAAAGAAAATACCCAAACAATGCCAATTCATATTTGATCGAAAACGCAGAAACAGCAACAGAACGGAAAATTAAAGAAGCTTATTACATTCATAAGGAGAAAACAGGCACTCAATTCAGATAAAGGTGACATAAATGCCATTTGGAGCAGTGTCTTTACTACTCATTTCAGCCATCTGCAAGGTAATGAAAAAAGAAAAACAACACGGAACAGTGACAAGTGAATTACTATTAACATGTGCCTATTTCTAGTGACAAGAAGATTTTTGCTTCGCATATTTTTAAAATTCTTTTTAAGCATTTTTACCTATCCATAATTTCTTTCCTATGGTTTAAATCCTTTTCGAAGTGTGCCTAGGCTGAAGATGAAGACGATGTTCTTCGAAAGTACTTCCTAGTGATGTGGTTTGTTTCTTGCGGTGACTATTAGCCTTTTACTTACGTTATTTCTAATTATTATTACCGCTCTCAATACAGTGATAAGGTGTAGCTTTAAACTGATGTACACTTGTATACTGCAAGAAACAAATTGATTTTATTTGGTAAACGAAGAAATAAAAGTATTTTCTTTTATGAGTATTTCTATATTTTTTAAATGAATTCTTATACCCACAGTTCTATATGATTCATAATGGAGATTGATGAGGCATGCTTAAGTTCTTGCTTTGTTGTGTGATTTTAGTGATATCTTACCATAACACGTGCAGTCAATAAAAATAAAGAATAAAGGAATTAACACTGACCGATACAAAACATATACGATTACATACCAAAAGCAAATAATTAAATACCAGTGTTTAGTTAGATGAACGAATTATATCTACATAATTAAGATATAATTCACCGATCCAGAAAACGACATCTCCGCAAAACGAACAATTTATTTCTATAAAAATGCAAATTCTGCATAGAACACTGAAGAGACTTGTGTTCTATATGGGCAAGATACATTATCGAGCAAAACTAGAATGTAAGCACTCGTGAAACTGCCGATGGCCGAAACACTCATCCTTAAACAGTGTTTATCCATTCGGAGAAAGTCAGCTACCAAAAGAAGCTCGATGTTTGGATGCCAAATGGTCTGACTGAAAAACATTTACACAATCGAATTTCTATATGCAAATCTCTACTGAAACGTAACGAACTCGAGCCCTTTCTGAAGCGGTTGATCACCAATGACAAAATGTCGATAATCTACAACAATGTGCGAAAAATATCGTGGTCGAAGCGAGCATACTCTATGACAAAGCCCACACTGACACCCAGGAAAATTATACTGTGCGTTTAGTGGGATTGGAAAGGTATTATGCACTACGAGCCGCTGCCACAGAGTAGAATGGCAATCAACCTATTCTATCGACAATCAGCGCAAGTGCACCTAGCAATTAAAAAAAAAAAAAAATGACTGGAACTGGTCAACAGAAACAGTGTCGTATACCATGTTGACAACGCCAGACAGCCATCAGACATACATTCGATCTCTCCAAAAACTTCTTCATGGTGTTAAAGTTAGTTTTTAAAGATAAACCAAGTGTCACAATTTTTAACCAGAAACCTCGGTGGTTCTACACCGACAGGATTATGATGTCGGAAAAACGGCAGAAGACCATCAAACAAAATGGTGCACATATGGTTTATTTTCAAATTATAATACATTCTCTATTTTGATCTCAAAAGGCTCAATATTTTTTTTAGATAATCTCATATTAATCAATCAACTACAGGGTAGGATTCAAAAGCCTTCGTTCAAAAAGACAGATTGATTGAGCTGATCGGTACAACTGACTAATAGTCTTCAAAATAGGCACCTCCTGCATCAATGCACTTCTGTAGACGGCTTTTCCATGACTCAAAGGCTTCCCCGAAGGCCTGTTCTGGGATGGCTGCAAGGGCTGCCTTGACATTTGCTTTGATGTCTTCGATGGAGTCGAAACGTTTTCCTTTCAGCGCTGATTTTAAGGGCGGAAACAAGAAGTCAGGAGGCGACAAGTCCGGATTGTAGGGAGGCTGGGGTACCACAGGAACGTTGACTCGGATCAGGTAGTCGGTGACCATGGAGGCGGTGTGACTGGGGGCGTTATCGTAGTGTGAAGCTTCCAGCTGTCCCTGATGTCCATGCGCTTGCGTGCGACGCTTCTTTTCAGGACTTCCTAGTAGTAAGCAGCGAGTTTGTCCGGGCGGGACAAACTCGTAGTGGACGATCCCCGTCACTTCGAAAAAGGCGATGAGCATGGTCTTCGTCTTCGATTTACTAATCCGAGCTTTCTTGGGACGGGGTGAGTTTGAGGTGTGCCACTCAGCGCTTTGTCGTTTTGTTTCTGGATCGTACTGAAAAGTCCAAGTTTTGTCGCCGGTTATCACTTTCTCGAGAAAGGCAGGATCGCCTTCGCACAATTGCAGCAGTTCTTCGCATCGGAGCACTCGGTTCCGTTTCTGTTCTTCAGTCAAAACTCTCGGCACAAGTTTCGCGCAGACTTTCCGCATGTGCAAGTCCTCAGTAACAATGCGTTGCACCATTGTCTCCGATAAGTTCAGGGCTTCTGCTACTTGGCAGAGACTCAAATGCCGGCCCGTGTTCAAAAACTCACGCACTCACTGCACATTCACGTCAGTACGGGCCGACGACGGGCGTCCAGACCGGGGTTCGTCAGTCACCTCTTCCCGACCCTCACGACAAGGCCTTGTGCCATATTTTGACTTGAGAATAGGACAGACACTCAGTCCCAAACGCCCGTTGAAGCATGGCGAACGTTTCGAAAGGAGGCTTGCCCAACTGGAAGAAAAATTTGATCGCGTAGCGTTGCTCTAACGAACTTTCCATATCGCCGTGTCAGCACCACCGTATAGAAGCTACTGTTAAGGCCGATGCTACCGCTCCGAAAGCTGGGAGCCAATTGACCCGCGTTGCGCTGTGAAACCAACACCCACCACCACCGTCGCTGTCAAGCGGAGCGCGCTGCAGAGTGCGCACGCGTCAGTATAAATTAAGACTCATTACTTCTGAATCCTACCCTGTACATAAAATGTTCAGCACGTACAAAATTTTCGACAAAGAAATTCGTCTGAATCCGAACATCACTCAAACCTTAGTAATATGTTAGTAAAATATTGCTAAGTTAATAAAATAGTTTGACATCAGGTCAGTCACAATTCTGTTTTTCAAGAAAAAACAGAGAATGCAAACACTTACCTCTAGTAAATTTCGAACATCCCATTTATCTTTCACCATATTATAATGTAAATCTCCATGACGAACTCTGTGTGGTTCACTATGAACCATAATTTTTTTGATAACAAATCCCATACCACGGAAGCCATCTTGATCTGGCCTATCTCTCCACACTGTGTCTTCATATATTTTATGAACACGATCAATCAGGCTAATCTGTAAATGTTAATAATTCTGTATTACATTCTTTAACATTAATCTTAAATATCAAATATTCCTACGATGAAGCAAAGCCATTGAAATAATCACCCTCATGAAAACTTTAGAGAAAACAGGCAATGTACAGTGCCTGTTTTCGCATGTTTTGCTCATGTGCTACAGGTGTTACATGTAAAGTAAATGGTTCGGAACAGAAACAGGCACTTATCCGGGAAATAGCACCTGTTTTTGAATATAATAATTCTTGTCCTGACATGAAATCACATGTGTGCACTGTACATTGACTGATCAGTACCTGTGCAACGCGCATGTACATGCAATATTCAGAAGAAAATGTTGCGGGCTGCAGACATGTGCAGATCAGCGAATGTAAGTTCATGTGTAGCACGTGGTATTTAGTGAAAACGTGTCTGCGTATGTAACGGTTCCAACACATACATTGTACTACACCGATATTGTAAACATGTACATTTGCGTTCCAGGCCAGCCGGTATTTTAAATGTTGAACGAAAATTTACTGCACATTACATATAATGTGTTCCGTTTTTTAACATGATTTTCAGCTATGCTGAATTTCAAAAGAAATCTGCTGTGAACATGAGCTGTTTTTTCCCTGTATTGCCGAATGTTCATGCAGGTTCCAGAGAATTGTTCATCTAGCAGGAGTTTGTCGTTTACATGTCTGGTACATGGTATGTTTTTAATACGGAAAATAGGATTTCCAGGTGGTTTGTTTTAGCAGAAAAGGGTTGTATAAACATGAACTGTACATGGTATGTAGTGACAGCATGTATTTGCAGGTTACAGAGAAACAGTACACTGTCTGAAATATAAAAGAAACATGCCCGGTAGACAGAATGTTTTAAATCCGAGAAAAGGCCATTTTCAGATGGGTTTCTCATTAAAAAAAAAAAAAAAAAAAGGAAACTGTTTTGTTATTAGGTGTATGTTGCTTGTATCAACATCATGCACATGCAGTGTCCTGCTACATGTTGCTCTCGAATGAATTCTTGAATTTCCAGCAAAACAGACTAATCTCGACAATATTGGAAGGCTCACTGTGTGGGTAGAAATTTGCAGGTGCGAATTTATATTTTCCTGGACCAGCAGCAGATACTGGTATGTTTAGAAACATTGTGTTGCTGGAAATTCAGTCTTGATTCTTATTCTTTCAGCAAAATTTCGAACTCAAGTTTCATTCAACAGTGTACATATTTTATAATTACCACAGCTAGTAGGTCTAAAGACCAGGGACAGGTTAAAAAAAACGAAAATTGCGCCCTATAGTGTAGATGCCCGCTAGTTTGAAATAATGGTTGCCATCTTGAAATTTTAAGTCTGATAGCCACCAAAAACTATACAGCAAATTTCGGGTGTCTCGTGTTTTTACCCTCAAAGATAAAAGACCAAAAACTGCGCCCTGTAGCGTAGATGCTTGACATTTTGAAATTTGATGTTGAATGGCCGCCAAAATCTATACAGCAAAATTCCGGTGTCTCGTTCTTCTACCCTCAGAAATGCAAGTTAAAGGGCCAAAAATTACGCCCCATAGTGATAATGCCAGCCACTTTGAAATGATCGCCGTCATCTTGAAATTTGACGTTGAATGACCATCAAAATCTACTACTGCAATTTTCGGGTATCGTGCTTTTACTCCGAAAGTTTCTAGTTAAGAGGCTGAAACTGGACCCTAGAGTGTAGATGCCCGCCAGTTTGAAATAATGGCCGCCATCTTGAAATTTTAAGTCGGATCGCGGGCGGCGGGGCTTAAAATGGGAAACAGCAGGGAAATGAAATTTTGAAGTCCCAGTGCTGCCTATTACAGTTTTCTTTTTTTGCATTACTTCCTGTTTTATTATGTCATTAGTCCTTAAAAAAAACATTACATAAAAACGGACTGGGAGTCCGCTTCCACCATTCTTTATTCGCAAAAAAATGTTTACGAAAAAACATTTACTGAAAGAGCTATCTACACTTATCTTGATGCGCTCCATCACTTTCGGCGGGAAACCGCAGCCAATCTGCACATGCGACGTCACGTTTCTCGGGAAATCCGCATCCAATCACTATCGAATCGAGGGCTTGTGCCACTTAACATTCTCATTTACTACAGGCAATGTACAGGGGACCTGTACATTCAGTGTTAACTAATCGAAAAATGTAGTTTTCGTATCGTCTGAACCGCCTATTTCCAGTTCCCCTTTCACTGCATGTTTGCGATCCCTGTACATTGCATGTTCAGTGCTCTCGAACAATACTAGAATAGCACTGGTCTTCTTCCTTTTACATGCAATGTTCAGCGGATGATCAGCTGCTGTTGAAGAGAAAACACGTTAAGATCAGTTGCAAAACATGCAGTCCACAGATGTTGCGTTCGGTTATAGGTACAAAACATGTGTTTTCCAGGTACAAACCAGGTGTTCACTTCTTCCTTGTTTACCTGTGTTTTTCCGTTTCCAGGGACTGAACACGCAATGTTTTTAAGAAACATGAGCACATGATCAGGCGTAAAACAGTGTTCCAATTTCAAGGGTTTTCCAGGCGCATGTTGTACATGCGCATGTACGGTACGTGTTTTTTTTCTGCTGGGCACTTAAAGAGCGTATGGAACACTTTATAATATACCGAATTACTCATCTACTTGTATTATTCCTATACTAAGTATTACATCCAATATTTCGAGTGTGTCACTCGGGTATTCCTCTATTGAAATAAATCTTATTTACAGTACCATATTTGGGAGGTGATTCCTGACACCAAGATGAGACAAAAAGTATAGACTAACCTGGGTGCACAAATGTTTCCTATGATCTATATGTAGTAACAATCTCACTATTATAGATGAAAGGAAGAAAACAATAAAGAAAGGGGCACAGTGTAAGAGTACATAGATCTTGTATCTTAAACTTACTAACGATAGCACCTGTAGATTATTCGAATCACAGTAATTAACATGTATCATAATTAATGTTAATATGTACAGAGAACGAACCAGTAAAGAACGGCAAAGGAAAGCGATAGCAGAATCTGAATTCGAATATAAAAGTACGTTGCTTTAGAAATAAGGCTTCGGAAGAGAAAGAAAACATATATAAAATTTTCTCAAAGTATATATGAATGTATATTTTTCTCGTATCATACAGAACTGTATTACTATTTCTAAATGTAAACAGAAATCTACTAGTGTTTTAAAAAATCAAATTGGTTAGCTCACTCGTCTCTGATAAGTGTGGTTTTGAGTTGGATTCCTTTCCCAACAGGAAGTTGCTTCCGTTATTCTGTGAGGCCTGGACCAGTTATTTATATCACTGAAAATTAATCACTGTTCTTTTGTTATATGCCCAAACATGAACACATTCAGATTTTATGTTTATATGAAAGTGTTTGTTTGTGTAACTTGCGTTTTATGACTCTTTTGACCTCCAAGGCTACATCAGACATGGATCTATAGATTACCTTAGACCTAACTAACTAACCAACTCTATGGCCTATGGAACCCGGAGGTTCAATGCCGCGTTCACAAAAGCTCTCCACTAACTTCTATCCTTAGCTAACTGCATCCAGTTTCTACTTTGTATTCCTATCTCTGCGAGATCCATCTTAATATTGTCCTCCCATCTGCGCCTAGGTCGTTTTCCGATTGGTCTTCCAGTCAAGACTTTGAAAACGTTTCTACTTTCTTCCATTCTAGCTACATGACCCGCCCACCTAAGCCTCCTAGATTTGGCGACCCTAACAATGTTTGGTAGACCATATAAATTATGTAGTTCCTCGTTATGGAGTTTCCGCCATTCCCCATTCCCGTTCCTCTTGGGTCCGAATATTCGTCTCAGGATCTTGTTCTCAAATACTTTCAGTCTATGTTCTTCCCTCAGAGTAAGTGAACATGTTTCGCAGCCATACAGAACAACAGGCATAATTATCGTTTTGTATATTTTAAGCTTCAAATTCCTCGACAGAATTCGCGACGACAAGAGATTTTGAACCGATTAGTAACACGAATTCCCTGCTTTGAGTCGACATTTAATTTCTTCGTGAATATGATTTTCCTCTGTTAATATTGATCCTAGATATTTGAAACTATCCACTTTATCAAATGTATTATTTAATATTTTAATGCATCCATAATTTGCTGTATTCCGGTCCCGACGCACTTCCATGTATTTAGTTTTCTCTGCATTTCTTTCTATTGTTCTCCTATCATCCCCTATTAAATTTACATCATCTGCATATGCCATAACCTGGTGAATACCGTTCAACTGTAGGCCCTGGTTGCTATCTTTGATTTTCCTTATAGCGTATTCCAGAACGAAGTTAAATAATAATGGCGACAACGCATCTCCTTGTTTCAGGCCATTCTCGACGTGAAAGCTCGTGGACAAAAATTTTCCTACCCAGACTTTACTTTGGGATTCATTTAAACATATCTTAATTAATCTAATTATCTTTTTCGGTATTCCAAGTTCTGTAAGAACGTTGTATAATGTTTCTCTCCTAACCGAGTCGTACGCCTTTCTAAAATCAATAAATAATTGATGTACCGGGGTATTGTATTCCCACTTTTTTTCGAGTATTTGGCGAATGGTAAATATTTGGTCGATAGTTGATCGATTTCGTCTAAATCCGCACTGATAATTTCCAATAATTTCATCTACGTATGGGGTCAGTCTTGCTAACAGAATATTTGAAAGGATTTTATAGGATGTTGACAGAAGAGAAATGCGTCGATAATTATTACAGTCAGTTTTGTCGCCTTTCTTGTGAATTGGAACAATGATTGATTCTTTCCACTCTTGTGGCAATTCTTCCTTGTTCCATATAAGGAGAATGAGTTTGTGTATCTTGTTCCACAATTTTTCGCCTCCAGCTAAAATTAACTCAGCCGGAATTTCATCTACACCCGGAGATTTGTGTTTCTTTAATTTCTTTATAGCGGTTTCTACTTCTATTCGGTTGGGTTCTGGAATATACGGTTCTGCGGTGTGTATCACCTTTTCTCCACGCACACTAGTTCTTGGTTGCGTGTTAAGCAAGTCGTCAAAAAAATCTTTCCATCTATTTAAGATGCTTTCCGTGTCAATGAGAACTGTACCGTCAGATTTCTTTAATATATAAGCACGAGGTTGATAGCCTCTCTTAAATTCGTTGATTCCCTTATACATGTCCCGGATGTTTTTATTTTTACTATTATCTTCAAGTTCCTTAATTTTAGCTTTCAAAAAACCGCGTTTCTTTGTTCTAAAAGTTTTGGAAGTTTCCCGCCTGATATCTGCGAACTTTTGTGTAGTTATTTCATTCGGATTTTGTAGCCAGCGTAATTTTGCCTGTTTTCTCTTCTCTGCTAGTTTTATGCATTCCTGGTCGAACCATGGTTTGTTCCTACGTATTTCCGCGTGTCCCAATTTTTCTTTTGCTGAAATTTTAATGCTATCTCTAATTTCAATCCAGGTATCCTCAACACTAGTGCACTCCGAATCTTCTAAAGCCGAGAATATATTCGAAACTTCAATCTGGTATTTCTCTCTTACTTGGCTCTCTTCTAATTTCTTTAAATTGAATCTCTCCGTTTTCGGACAATGAATATTACCTTTATTCAACGATAACCTCTCTCGTATTATCGCTGCTACCAGGTAGTGGTCAGTGTTACAATCAGCCCCTCTAAACGACCGGACATCAATTATGCTAGATTGCCTTCTTCTATCTACTAAAACGTGATCAATTTGATTATGTGTTTTTCCGTCTGGTGATGTCCAAGTGTATTTATGAACGTCGCGATGTGGGAATTTTGTACTCTTCACGATTAGGTTTTTGGATGTTGCAAAGTTCACGAGTCTAACACCGTTGTCATTACTTTCCTTATGCAAACTTTCGTTCCCTATAATCGGTTTGAAAATATCCTCTCGTCCTACCTTTGCATTGAAATCCCCTAATAGAATCTTCATATGGTATCGCGG
This sequence comes from Thermobia domestica, assembly GCF_964235325.1. Taxonomy (NCBI): domain Eukaryota; kingdom Metazoa; phylum Arthropoda; class Insecta; order Zygentoma; family Lepismatidae; genus Thermobia; species Thermobia domestica. The sequence continues at coordinate 230,333,299 of NC_137457.1, read as the reverse complement.
GAGTTGGTCAAATATCCGTTCCACTTCTTCGTAAAACTGTCTTTTATATCGTCATCCTTATCTTCAGTTGGGGCATGTACATTTAAAACAATAATATCACACCACCGTCCCTTAAGAGTAATAAAAGAAAGTCTGTCAGTAACAAATTTAACTCGTTTAATTGCTGGTAATATACGTTTATGAACGAAAAACCCTGTTCCTAACTGGTGATTTTTATTTCCTTCCCCGTAAAAGAACGTATAATTTCCGGAATTCTCAGATCCATTTCCTTCCCACCTAACTTCCTGAACTCCTACTACGTCCATCCTGTATTTCTCTAACTCACTCGTTACGGATTTTAACGCGCCTGCCCTATAAAGACTCCTAATATTCCATGTTCCAAATCTCATGTCCATTTTCTTTTGCTGGGGTCGTGCCAAGTTATCAGTCCTTGTCCGAAGCTTTTGTGAATATTTCTGAACAAGTGCTTTTTTTTTTTTTTTTTTTTTTTTTTTTTTTTTTTTTTTTTTACAGGATGAGGTTGTTAGCCCTACCCAAACCCCCAAGCTGGAGGACCACTCCTAGCCGGCTGTCCGCGACTGCTTATTCAGTATATTCGCAGCTAACCTCTATATCTAGAGGCCTTCTCCTCGATCCGCAACCTGAGGACGCGCCATGCCGTGGTGATAGGAACCCACGTTACACGGACGTTAGACCTAAACCGCATTTATATCAATTGGGTAAACAAGCTCCGGATCTCCCGAACTAATGGTGAAAACGCTACCCTTCGGAACAGGAAAGCTTATTTATCTAAACAGAAACAAAAATCTATTAATGTAGATTTTGTTTGCTTCATTTATTATTAGTATATTTATTTGTCTTCTTAATCCTCGTTAAAGAACAACGACTAATGTTTAGTCGAGGAATAAGTATTACTTAAAAAAAAGTTTTATTAGTATTAGTAATTATTTAACTCTATGGCTAAAGAAACCAGAAGATTCATAGTTCCATAGATATCCTCAGAAAAACCTTGAATATATATACAAATCCTTGACTAAATATTCCTCAGGTAATCCCTGATAATATACACAAATTTTCTCCCTAATTTCGTTTGTATGTGGTATTTAAAGTATAAGGTGTAGAATAGTGAAACATACAGCATGGGAAGAAAACCTGACCAAGTTTTAGTTACAAGTGCTCGATATCCCCTGCTTTCGTTCCTCAACACACGTCCTCACGGTACTTTCAAATCCAACTACATATATCGAAGCATATAATGGTCAACTCCACCCACAACCGCTCGGATCCAATTCTTCAAGTCATCACGATTATCTGAGAAGGGTGTTTTCCGCAACACTCTCTACATTAGCTGCTCTAGTAAAGCAAGCTCTCTGCTTGCCTTTACAGTTTGATTTGCTGGGGATTCGCACTTAATTTTTTCTTATGCGCTCAATGGTTTTGTCGGAAATAGAAGGGCGTTCCGTGAATTTCTCCTTACAGAAACATCCAATTGTTGTGAAGTTGGCATACTCAGGGCTCATAGTGGTCTGGTCTCTTGTAAATAGTTGAAAAGTGACCAAAAGCACACGAAAAACTGACCAAAAGATGACCAAAATCTCATCATGCCCCTTTTTTCCTTTGTCAATTTCTCAATCACCTCTCTGTTGTTTTGTTTCATCTTTTCTTCTTTACTTCTTCTTTTTGAGTTTCCTCTTTTCTTACGTTTTCTAAGTATGCTTTGTAGTTACGGTAAGCAGATTTAGCAGATGTAAGAAGCTTCTGAGTAAGTGGAACCAGTTCTGGCCTATTTCCTAATTTCTTCATCCCAGACATTATATTAAACTTAGCATTGAGAGTTAAAAAAGCCATGAAATATTCAAATTCATCACCTACTCTTAAGAAGAACATACAAGAAGCATAACACAAGACGAACATGATGAACCACACAAACACACACACACACACACAACGTTGAGCGGAGCGTTAACTATTACAAGGGAAAACTAAAAGACTATTATGATAGAAGAAAGAATAGACACAGAAGGGTTCTCAACCCCACCTTGAGAGTTAAGCATACACCAACCATCCACTGTGCTTTAGAAAGAATAAAATCTGAAGTGAGAATACAGCTGACTGTTTCACATGTGGCAGCAAGTAATGAAGCTTTCAGAAGAGTAATGAGTGACAAGTTTCTGCCTTTTTCCATTTATTTTTATATTTTCCTTAGAAAACTCCCAATGCAAAACATAAATCACACGAAAAAGTCACTTTACCTCCCAAAAAAGTAACTTTTAGTGACAAATTTGACAAAAAAAAAAGTAACTTTTAGTGACCAACTTGAAAAAAAGTAACTTTTAGTTTAAAAAAAATGACTCGCTATGAGCACTGCATAGCAATCACGAATTGTCTTTTCTTTTTTTAATAATTCTTTATGAAATATACGGAAATGTCTTTGGACAGTGCTTAGTGATCTTGCATGGAATACAAGCATGCAATATACACGTTCCTCTCCTGTTACCACCATTTTTCACAAGTATCCAACTGGCGGTCAAATTGGTGTATTAAGGCCAATGACGATACCTAAATGAAACGTAGTGAGTTTTCCTTTTCACGTTATATGTTACAGTACTCTAAGCCTTATACTTTTAACACAGCATCCGAATGAAATCAGGAAGACCATTTGTTCTAATCCTGTATAGTCACTGGCATTTGAAAATGAATCACAGCCCTCCTCGCTTGTCAAGCGGCTAGCGCATGCCCCTTCGGTGCATGTGGTTCCGGGTTCGATTCCCGGTGGAAGAGCATTAGAGTACGTTTGTTTTATCTTGGCACACTTCCCGCCTAAAGGATGGATCTGTCTGCAACGCGTTTTTGCCACGCCGCAAGTTCAATATGCTAGAAAACAAAGCAAAACGCCACACCATTCACAAGTCACTGTAGCACACTTGTTCACATGTGGCAACTAAGCACTTCAAATACCGCCAAATAGCAATGACCTCATTTGATGGGCTGGTTGACAACTAACGTCACCCACACGAGAAAGGCAATAAGACGACTATTGGGTTAAAACGTTCACGTGAGTGCTAGCAGAAAGTACTTTAAAAGCAAACCAAGTGCACTGGCGGGAAGCGTGCCAAAATAAAACAAACGTACTTTAAAAAAAAATCATAATTATTTACTTATATTAGTCAGCATAATCGTGGGATGTTAAACAAAAATAAATAAGAACAAAAAGAGACTCATCACTAATTATAAAGTAAATTAATTCTCCATCAAGTAATGGTATGCAATGTACATATACTGTTCAAAATAAAATGAAACTAACTTTGTAGTTTGTAAAAAATAGTTTACTACATCCAAATGCATTTCATTTGCTCTAAATTATTTCAACAATCCTGTTCCCTTAGTACTTCTGGGAAACTCACATGAAGTTTGTTCATTTCTTAGAATTCCACCTAGCACTTTTCTTCGGGTGTTAATATACCTGCACTGAAACTTCCTTTTGTAAGTACATACGTAATACAGGACTAGTTTTGTGAAAATGTGTTCAACATTGAAAAACATTTATAACGTTACTCTTATGAGTGTAAAGTTAAGAGTACACATTGTATTTTCTCGTACTTACATATTTCTTCGTGCTTTTAATTTCAAACCATCTCAAAGTTTCCGAAATATTCCAATTCCCAATCAAGAAGAAACAAAAGTAAACGTGACAATTCAATTATTACAAGAATTAACTTGAGTTATTTCAGACGATAAATTCTTTCAAGGTAGAATTCTCTTATCCAGACTCATTTATTTACCGTCTGTATTACTTAAAATTAGGTGTGTAGTACCTAACGCAGATACCACCATAAATAAAAAGCAATGTATGAGGTAACGCTAGACAGTTTTCGAAATTATCAGTTATAACATTAAATACTACAAGGTTAGTTGTTTTTATTTTGAATCAATGTTAGTTGTTATATCATAAATTTATTTCACTTGATGAATGACAATAGTTCTTTTACCAAGTAGTTTATAGTTGTTTTAGTATTGCTTCCACCCATCTCTTTGTAAAACCTATAATCTGCCACAAGCAGTAAAGGACATCGTGTCTTGGTTGGAGGAAAGTTATTATCATCGGCCTGTCGTTTCCTTCTCCGAATAGTGTGATTGAAATATGATGCACCAATTGCTCCCTCCTCTTCTTCCTCATCAACTTCATTTTTACTGTGACTGTCATCTGTAAAATAGTAATCAATAACGAACATAACTAAAATCAAATAAGCTCAGGAATTAGCAATATTAGCCTAAGAAGAACGACGCAGAAATGCAAGTGAAACGAAAGAAATGACAAGATCAATCTAAAATACGTGACAAAAAAAAAAAAAAAAAAAATGTTGGAAAACCACAAATTAATGAAAAACCAAAGCGACTGGATAATGAACTCTTAAATTCAGCTCTTTTTTGAAATTTATGTTATTTATATTTTTAAATTACCATCTAGCTAATAATCGTTTAAATATTTACTCATCTGTTATGTCAGAACGTACCTTACTATTATCGATTTCTTATTCGATTTTAGTGAACGTGCCTGTTTCATTTTTTTTTTTTTTTTTTTTTTTTTTCAGAATTAACTCATTCTTAACTTAGCATTCCATTATTGTGAAACATTAATATCAATATTGCAATTCTATTTTTACCTTTCTTTCTATCCGTAAGTTAGTACATCGATCACACGTTAATTAAGGTTTTCTTATTTCTTTATTTATTTAAACATTCTTTTCTTGTTTTCATAACGACTACTTTACTCAAAGTTCTTACTTTAAAATTATTCTGCGCACGACACACTTCCGTCTTCTTCAAAAAGTATCTTGTGAGCTGGATCCATTGCATGTTTTACTATAGTTTTTATTTTTAAACAATAGATTAGCGACTAGAAATATGCTCTTTTAATGTATTTTCTCTTGCTCTTCCTGCATGGCACCATTCCTATTATATTTATAATGTATTTTACGAATATTTAGGAAGCTCCATGAAAATTTAATTTAGTTTATTATACGTATAAGACGAATACTGTTCACATTTGAAATATCCTTTACTATCTACCTAATCTTTTATTTGTTCCTCTCATATAAGGAATATATAACAAAATACTTTGGCTTGTGTAATATTTACCTGTACCTTGGGCAGAAAGTACTCATACATATGCACTATACTTAGTAGAACGTTAATTTCATATTAACAAAAGAAGAATGTTTTTAATATATGTATGAGATTATTATGGGATAGTTGTTGATATGGACATGTTTTATGGTTATCTAGTCAGTGAATTTGTGTACTTAACAGTTTTAAGAAAAGGATATTTAAGTTATATCAAATAATAAACCAGTTTAACACTGTTTATAGACATTGTCATTTTTATTAAAAAGGTGAGATTAATGGTATTAAAATATCGAAGCTAATATTTTTATGCCAAAGAATTACTACCACTTCGGATTTTTATCTCAGCAAACGAACCAGGTTTACGACTATCTTATTGATAAGTCGTTATAAAAATTTGGTTTACCTCACCCGGGACTTTGTAAATTCAGTTCCCGAAGAAGAAGAGTAAGGTTGAATTTACTTTTATATTACAGTTAATGAATACGAACTTAACCATATTGCGAAGTGGTAAAGTAATCATAAGAAAAATGGACAACGAAACAATGCAGCAGGAATCAAATACTAGTGACCAAGGTGAAACTAGTGTAACGCCCGGTTTGTCATCAGAGGATCGACTCTTGTTAGCTGTACAGCGACAATTAATGCAGATGTCTACCGAGATAAAGAAGCAAAATGAAGAATTAAAGCAGACCATGGAACAGAAATTCAACGAATCTAACAAGACCATGGAACAGAAGATAGAACTGAAGTTTGACGAAATGGAACAGAAGTTCGACCAAGCTAACAAGCAAAATGAAGAATTAAGTAGACGGATAGAACAGAAATCAGATGAAACAAAACAGACAATTGTCCAGGTGGTGAACGACATATCCTCACAGTTCGAGGAAAAGTTAAAAAGGATATCCGATGATTGTCAAGAAAAGCACAATCACCAAAATCAAGAAATCTGTGCTGTAAAAAAAGATTTAGAAGTAATAGAATCTTCCATTAAACAGCAAAAGATCCAGGTCAGCAACAACTCTAATAACATACGTGTAAATACACAGTTGTTAGCTACTATTCAAGAAGAGATTAGAACGTTACAGGCGAAAGACAACATTTACCGTAATAACTTGGGTAGTGATCGCTTTGAATTTCCCCACTCACCAGAGATGAACTCGCCTTCGCCGGGGTCTGATGAAGATATTATACTAGAAGAAAGTTGTCCGAAGAGTACTGATGAGCGAAACATAGATGGTGTGACGACACAGCATGCCACGGATAGGAACTATCACTCAACAAGAACAAGGAATGAGAAAAAGAAGGTCAAATTAAGTGTTAAAATGAGTGAAATTCGAGCTATGAGCAAATTCAGTGGTAAGTGTAATGAGAATGCTACTTCTTTCTTAGAGAAATTCCAAGACGAATGCAATATAATGTCTATCGATCGATCACAATATATGAAATTAATACCCCATGTATTACTCCCACCTTGTTCCTTATGGTTTAAGGCAATACGTGATCACCTTAGTACATATGAGGAATTCAAAGCGGCATTAATCGCAAATTATGAAAATGACTTTTTGCTGGCAAATAGAGATGCCACTCTTAGAAATCAACACTTCAATCCTCGATTGCACAAATCTGTTGTAGAATTTGTTGTAAATGTCTACAACGAATTAAAGGTCGTTAATCCTTTGCAATCGGAATCGAGAATAATAGCATCGATTCGAAATTTGCTTCCATTTAAATTGCAACAGATCTTATTTTCCACACAGTGTATGAGTTTCAGCCATTTATTGATGCTTGTCCAATGCTACGAAACTCAATACCATGCCATGAATCCACAATCAGGAATAGGTAAAAATAAGAATAATTCAGATCATTTGGTGCCTGTTCGGAATTTAAATATTCGGAGTGTGAATAATACAGAACCTAACCTAAGCCGAGTATACTCTAGTAATCCGAATGAACAAAATAGACAAGGTTATGTAGAGAATCCGCCTAACCTAACTAATCATGGTAATTATGATGTCAGATCACCCAACAGCAGTAGATATAAAAATAGTCGAAGTACTGAGCGAAATTCCAGAAACACAGCGAACTACGTGTATAGACGTAATTGGAGATCAAGAGATGGGACTTCATACCAAAATCAAAATCACTATGAAAGACGTGTACGACATGATGTAGAACCTAATCATGATAGCGCAGTACAGTGTACGTTATTAGAACCGTATGCAAGTTCGAATGTAACCTGATTACCGTTACTGAAATTAGGTTAAATTCATGTTAGTTATAGATTCTTGTAAATTTTATTTTAAAGTTTATGTGTTAATATCAATAATGAAAACGATTCTTAAAATTACTTGAAATGCTTAAATAGAGTTTTAAGTAGACTGGAAAATTGATTTTCAAATGATTTTTATTCAATTTAATTCTCTTTAATTCTCATTAATCAAAATTAATTTTCAAATGATTTTTATTCTTTCTTGTTGATATGAGGAATTATAATTCGATTTATAATTAATTAAAAGCAAAGATTATTTATATTAGATTGATTTGTGTTGAAAACTTAATTGTCAAAGATTATGTTAAAAAGAAGATCTATTCTATAAAATCAATTATCCAACGATTACATTGAAGGAAATTCTTCTTTATTATAACATCTTAGTGCTACTATGTATATCTTTAAATGCAACATCTAACTTGTTTATCATATAATGCGCTCTGATTGTTTATAACCCACGTTTGTCCTTTACATTTTTTTGAAATCGCACTCTCCGACGACTAATTAAATAAGCGACGATATTTTAATAAGAAGATATATTAATAATATAGTGGATAATAATGAAATAAATATAATTAATGTAATTAAAGATAAATATTGATGAAATGAAAGAATTGTTATGAATGTATTTATATATATATATATGTATACGTGAAATGTAATGAATAGATATACAAGGTGCGATCAAAATATGATGGACATATGTTATGTAAGAACAATAATGTAAACGGACCAGTGGTTCTTGAAGATAAAAGCCAAGCCTATTCATGACTTTTATATTCAGTCCCTTTGTCGAGCGATATTTTTATATAACAAAATACTTTGGCTTGTGTAATATTTACCTGTACCTTGGGCAGAAAGTACTCATACATATGCACTATACTTAGTAGAACGTTAATTTCATATTAACAAAAGAAGAATGTTTTTAATATATGTATGAGATTATTATGGGATAGTTGTTGATATGGACATGTTTTATGGTTATCTAGTCAGTGAATTTGTGTACTTAACAGTTTTAAGAAAAGGATATTTAAGTTATATCAAATAATAAACCAGTTTAACACTGTTTATAGACATTGTCATTTTTATTAAAAAGGTGAGATTAATGGTATTAAAATATCGAAGCTAATATTTTTATGCCAAAGAATTACTACCACTTCGGATTTTTATCTCAGCAAACGAACCAGGTTTACGACTATCTTATTGATAAGTCGTTATAAATAACAAATGTATATTTGTAATCTTTCCATTTTTCTTTAGCTCCTTTTTTCGTGATTCTCTTATGTTGTCATCCTAAAGTTTTAATAACGGAGTAGACTGGATGGTCTAATGGATTAACGGCCCGGCACGCTAAGTCGGAGGCTCAGTTTTGATTCTCGTCCAGTTATGCATTTTTCCCTCTGTGAATACCACTAAATTTGAACCCGTGGAGAAGTTGATGTGTAAAAATAGCTTTTTCCTCCATCTATTATATAATCACTCCTTTTATTTACTGAGTGATAATAGAATAGATATAAACTACTAAAGCGTCCGATTCTCTAAAGAATACAATCCTTTAATGATTGCAAGGTAACACAATTCTAACTTAAGTATAATTCAAAACTTCTGGTAAAACACGTTTAAATTACTGTGCTAGTACATCACTATGTAATATTATTCGGATATAGATCTACACCACTATCTCTATTGGGAACTATAACTCTGAACCATCTACGTCTACCATCGACAACAGTGACACCATGCGGCACAGTTATAAATTTCTTGCTTCCACTGAAGTCGATGGCGACATTCTTAGTGCAGCTGATTAGTTTATAAATAGTTTCCTAAACACTGTGTCCTAAAACACCATTCGAAACGGCTAACGCATAGAAAATAATGTTATCTTTATCAACTTACATGGTAAATCGAATTATATTATTCATTTTGATTATTTGGATGAAAAATTCGTTCAATTCTTGTTCCTGTGTTGAAACGCAACAGTGCCATCCGTAGATCTAATAAATTTTTTCGCTGTTTTCATTTTTAGTTTGAAGTTGAATGTCCCTTCCGCACTGGTATCAGACCAGCAACTAAGGTGGGGGAGAAAGGGAGCTAGCGAGGTTTCTTCCCACACCTAATTCGTTATTATGCATTTATTAATACAAAATATGCAATTTAGAGATGATATTTGTGAGATGCTTTACTTTAAATTTACACTTTAATCCCTTTAGCGGGATGGGTACACTTTAATCCCTTTAGCGGGATGGTTACACTTTAATCCCTTTAGAAAACACGAAATGAAGAAATACAGAAAATAGCTGGGTAAGAAAGAGAGAGACATTTTTTCGGTGAAATTTTACTCAAATTTCTTGGTAATTCTCAATGACATCATAAATTAAATGTAGCAAATCGAATGCGGTAATCGTAGTAAACTGAATGACGCGAAACACACACGTACATTTTCAGAAAAGGCCGAAGTCAGGAAGATTACAAACGAAGAGCCAAAACCCGCGAATTCCAACTGAAGTTGGATATTCCTTGCGTTTTGGGCAGATGTCTAGAATATATATTTGAAAACAGCGTTGGTGTAAGACTTTTTTGTTTTTAAATTGCTACACAATAGGAAAATGACTATTATTGAGTTTTAGATTTAATCGGTGCTGTGGTCGCATATGGGCCCACAAATTTGCAATATTTTGGAAGAAAACTGTTACTTTACTAATAAATACTACTAATGCATTGTAGTTGTGCTGATTGATACGAGTAAGAATACATAATTTCGGGATGGTTACACAAAACTGTGTTCTAATTTTTGTAAAATAAATATCTTGGACTAAGGTCACGCGTCTAACGTCACAAACTCAGTAAACGTCCAGCAAACAGGTTAAGGTACTCAGATGGTCGGGAGGTAGTGTATTACTGAACAGGGCCATTTCAGAGTGCACCATGGAGCACACACAACTGCGAGTGACTTTTGTCTACGAGTTCAAGCTGGGGTATTCTGCACAACAAGCCACAAAAACATTAACAATGTATTTGGGCCAGGAATGGCAAATGCACGAATCACTCGCCGCTGGTTCGTCAAATTTTGTTCTAGTGGTAAACTAATACAAAATGAGCCACGTGGACACCGACCTACATCATGTTCAGATGAGATTATCCGAAACACCGTGGAAAAGAACCTTAGGAAAAGTGTTCGTGCTATTGCAAACAAGTTAGGAACACTAAGTTAGGCTATCGTTTGGTAGCCTCATGTAATCAGTAAGATGAAAACGTTGTACTCATGGATCCCACATGAGTTGACACTAGCCAACAAGAATCGCCGTTTGGTTCTATTCAGTTCTCTTAAGTGTTCAGTATCGGACTCTCACTTTCCATGAAAACTGGACTTGGTACGACAATCGTAAATGATCTAGACCAGCGTTTCCCAACCGGTGTGCCGCCAATAGTCCGCCGGTGTGCCACGAGGAAATCGAAATAAAATTATTAATTCATGGCAATCAAATTGCAAAACATTGCGGAAAAAGTATATTTGTATTTCACATTACTATGAACCTCTACTATGAATCTACAATTTTAATTTTCATATTACATATTCATCGGTTACATTTCTGTACATTTTTAATGTTGAAAAGTGTATTTATTATCATTGTTATGACCATTATTGCTTCTTTATTGTTGCAGACTGTTTCGTAATATCAGTCAATCTTTTCGACAAAGCAAACATGCATACAAATTACCTACATTTGTGTTTTAAAAGTAAAAGAGGTTTGTTTGTTCGTTCGTTATTTAGTGATCTTCCTTCTTAGTGAAATATTGGATACAGTTTTCGAAAAAGTTCGAAAAAGGAAATCTTGAGTCCTATATCTCATTGCAGTTGTTTTCTATTTTTAAATTAGAATGAAAAATAAGCATAATAATTTACCGAAAACCAGTAATCGAGCTTTCTTCTCTGTGAGTAGATCAGTAATCACAGAAATAAATTACCGCGGTATTTCATATTTACAAATTAATAATACAGTGAAACCTCTACTAACGGACACCTCTATAAAGCGGACACCTCCCATAACGGACATATTTTGTAATCCCCGTACACTATAATAGGAAAAACCATATTGGCAAACCTCTCTAAAGCGGACTCTCTCTAGTACGGACACGGACAGTCTTTCTTGTATTTTATAGGTATTATTTACCTCCGTATTACGGACACTTTCTCTAGAAACAAGTTGAAAAGTACATTAAAAGTATATTTTAGAATTCATTTTTTTAATACATACATATGTTACCAAGGAAGCATTGTGATAACATTTTGCCTCCTCGACTGGCTGCTCAACAACCCAGACGAAGCGTCTCTGTTTTACAACACCCTCATGTTCTTTCTTTGCTTTCTACTCCCACCCAACCTGTTTCAGAAACAAAAGTGATTGACAGTTGCCCGCTGTTTGGGATGACACGTCATTGTACTGTCCCGCTGGAATCTCTAACCAAGCAGAAGACAAGTTTTGTAATTTTTGCCCGCGGTTACGCATATTGTCTCACTGCATCTGTTTGTAGAAAGAAATCTTTTTGCCATTCGGCATCAAATAAGCAATAAGGTGTATTCAGTTGTTGTAGGCTTTCAAAATGCCACGAAAAGCGCTAACGTTAAAAGAAAAAATCGAAGTGATTGAATTTTCGAAGAAAGAAAACTGTGGTGTGCGAAGAATTGCTGAACATTTTCGTATCGGTAAAACACAAGCAGCTGAGATAATAAAAAACCAAGACAAGTTAATGAAGTTGTGGTGTGAAAATGGCAATGAAAAACAGTGTCGCAGTGCTTTGAACAGTGTTGGTGTGCAAGTGGATAAAGTAGTTTTTGAATGGTTCTGTAGAGTGCGAAATCAAAAAATTCCTGTGTCAGGGCCGATGCTACAAGCTAAGGCTTTGGAGGTAGCAGCAGAAATGGGTGTTACAGATTTCAAAGCCTCGAACGGGTGGTTAGAGAAGTTTCGGATTAGACACAAAATTTCTTTTAAAGCGATTTGTGGAGAATCCGCAGATGTCGACATCCCCAGTCACAGAATGGTTGGATAAATTACCTTCGATAGTTCGTAATTACCGTCCGGAAAACATTTTTAACGCAGATGAAACGGGGCTATTTTTTCGTGCGCTTCCAGAAAAAACAATGTGCTTGAAAGGAGAAACGTGTTCCGGTGGTAAAATTGCAAAGGAGCGGTTGACAATTCTTTTGTGTTCTAATATGGCTGGCGATAAAGAGAAACCAATTGTTATTGGTAAAGCTGCAAAACCCCGGTGTTTCAAAGGACTGAATTTGAACAATCTCCAAGTAGAATGGAAAGCAAATAAGAAGGCTTGGATGACTAGAGATATTATGACCGAATGGCTGTTGCAGTTTGATAGGAAAATGATTCGTCAAAACAAAAAGGTGCTCTTATTTTTAGACAATGCAACATCACATCCGAATATTGAACTTCAAAATGTTGAAATTGTTTTCTTCCCTCCGAATGTTACGTCTACTTCACAACCGCTTGACCAAGGTGTCATTCAAAATTTCAAACTGAACTATCGCAAGCTTGTCTTGAAAAGTTTGATTACGAATGCGGAAATTGAAAAGACGTCAAGTGAGTTGTTAAGCAAGAAAATTGACGCACTGCAAGCAATAATGTGGATCCAAGCCGCCTGGGATCAAGTCAACCACGTAACAATTCAGAAGTGTTTCCGCAAAGCAGGCTTTCCTTCAGATAATGATTTAATCGAAGATACATCAACTGATGACGCAGTAAAAGATGTTGCTAGCTTGCTTACGATTGTTGGGAGCACCAATGTTGCTGCAACTGATTATGGTTTTATCGACGATCAGATTTCGACGGAAACTACGAGTACTGATGTGAGTGCTATAGTGAAAGAACTACAGGAGAACTCGGAAGTGGAAGACACCGAGGAGGATAAGGAAGAAGAAAAACCGTGCGATGTGAAAAATTACTCTGATACACTAAGCCATCTGTCGATTTTGGAAAATTTCTATTTGTATAAGAAAGACGCTAGTGAACTGCAATCAATCTACAAATTAAAACAACATACCGAAAATGTAATAAGTAGTGATAAGTGTAAAGTACAGAAAACTATAAAATCTTATTTCCATGTTGTGCCTCGAACATAGATGGCGGAGAATAATACAGGTATAGTAACATTTTTGTAATATTCGTAAATAGATACATGATTCGTGCAAAAATATTTTTTTCTAATTCCATATTACCTTGTTTACTAATTTACATAAGAAAATATTGAAACCTCTTTAAGGCGGACACCTCTCTATAGCGGACAATTTTTGATTCCCCACGGCTGTCCGCTTTAGAGAGGTTTCACTGTAATATCTACATGAGGGTGCCGCGAGAATTCAAGTTACACCTGTAGTGTGCCACAAGTTGAAAAAGATTGGGAAACACTGGTCTAGACAGTGGTTGAACCTTGATCACAGTCCAGAACGTTTCCGAAATTCCTAGATGTTGTTGATATAATGATCTATGTTTCATTATAATTTTCTCTGTCTAGGCAAAAACATCATTGCGGATCATCATAGTGCTGAACTCCAAGAAATGCACCGCAACTTTGCCCGCAAGCATCCAGAATGCTCAAAAGACATATCATGTTGCACGACAATACATATGCAAATGTCATTCAAAGGATGTTATGGACTCTCCATGAGTTGCAGTATAAACTCCTTTCTCATCCACCATTGTTGGTCTTTTCAGATAGTCTGTAGGAGCCATTATACGGTATGAGCCTGTGATGTGTTCAATTGTTCCCGCATTTTCTGCATTTTGGATTCGGTACTTCTTGCTTCAATATGTATTTACAGTAGTTTCGGGTTGGATCAGTCGATCCTGGATGGTCATCATAAACCCTACTGTTTGGGAGAGTCCACTTTTCTTGAGCCGGGCATTTCATTGCCGTTTATGTGTTACTGCCCTCTAAGTGATTCTTAAAGATTCCGTGTTCTTTTACTTTTCATTTGTTACGCTTTTGTTCATCTGATTCATAGTTTGTGGTAAACTCTGTTATGGCAAGATCGAGTGGTGTAGCTTTTGTGTCTGCACCGCATATTACATGAATAGAAAAAATATTGGCGAAGGTCTTCAATCTGTTCTTTGTTGAGTTTTGGTATATCTGCGATACCAATGCCACTTTCTTTTGTGGGGAGCGTCACTCGCTCTACTGTAGCTTTTGGGTATTTCATTCTGAATTCTCTCATTAAAGTCCGGATGATTTGTGTGAAATTAACTGAATGAGTCTCTGTTCACTTGAATAAGCCAAATGAATATGTAATGAGGGGTACTGCGAATGGTTGATGGCTTTAGCTTTGTTAGCATTAGTAGGCTGAGTTCTAAATATCCCCTTAATTCTTGATCGAAATCTCTCTGCAATGTGCATTTCATTGTGCTGTGTTCAGTCCCTAGAAGCTGCATTATTTTTTATTTCACTTTATTATTATTATTATTATTATTATTATTATTATTATTATTATTATTATTATTATTATTATTATTATTATTATTATTATTATTATTATTTAGTGTTTTACTTCTTTTAAGTCTTCTATTTTGTGGTGTTCATCAATTTGGAATCCTTAGGTGTTTGCTATTTTCCCTCTTTAGAAATGTACTAACTTACATTTGTTAATTCCTAAATCCATATAGATATTACAGCTAAAAGCTGTTACTATTTCTAGTAATCTGTGTAGTAGTTGGCTTGGAGAGTTGGCGTAGAACTTTAGGTCATCCTGTATAGCAGATGATTGATTTTACAAGATTTGTTGCATGATTTTAATTTAAAACTGTAATACATATTTGGTAATGATCTGAGCACGGTGGCTCAGTGGTAGAGCGTTCACCTCTGGTGCGTGGAGTCTCTGGTTCGATCCTAGCACGCGTCAAGTGAGCTTTCTGGTGGACAAGCACCGTATTCGTGGGCTCTCCTATTTTTTCCCAATTTATTCATTCCTCAATGTATTCATTTCTCATCATCACCATCTCCTTTAGCCTTAGCGTAGCCGGCATAACCGTGGGATTCTTTTCTAATGACCTATAGAGATGGTTGAGAACTATGCAGAACTATAGAATACTACGACAATCGTTTTAGAATATGCCTCTGTTTATCTTTATTTTCCAGGATACTATTTTGTTCTGTTCATTGGAGAAATAAACTATTGTGGACCATTGTTTCATAGCTGCTTCCAAAAATTCGATGATCGTAGACTGTATTTCATACATTTGTAGTACCTCTATTAGGTAGTCTATAAATACTACACTTAGGCTTCCTTTCTGAGATTTAGCTTGTTCAGAAAGTACTGTATCTATATTATGATCTGGTCCTTGCATCCCTTGCTGGCCCTTTAGCATTCTTTCTGTTCTTCTGTCATACTTCTAATCTTTTGCAGCTAAGAACATTTTTTTCAGTTAGTATTCAGTCATGTATTTGTACATCGTAGAAAGTTAAGTGAACAGCCTGTAATTTGCAGGGTTCTTAGTGTCTCTATTTCTTTGCAAACGAAATGTCTTTGTGGTTGTTAGAAAGCTAGAAATGTCCCCTATGTTTTGAAGAATGTGGTTATAGTACATAGCGATACTAATGGTAATACTGTGAATTGTTTGTACCAGAAATTCTGAATATGGCCAGGACTTGCAGATTTCCAATTTGTTGATTTTCCACTTGCTTGTTTGACGTCTGTTTCTGTTACATAAAGTGGTTCCATATCTTGAATTGGCTGAGCTCTAGCTATTTCTTCTTTAAGGGTACTTTTAGTGCCATGTATTCGAGTATATTCTTAAATCTAATACTAGTAGCTCGTGATTTCATTGGTAGTTGGCAATTTGAACAGTTTTCTTGTTCCAGAGTTTTCGGTTTTCTTGAAAATCATTATTTTGTTTCTTTCAAACAATTATTTTCTTGTATCTATGGAGCCTTTCTGCATATACAGCTAGTTGTTGTGTGAGTCTATCCAGGATTTCCGTGATGGTGAAATAAGCTATGCTCTTTATTTCTAGTGGTTTAATTGTGTGTTCGATTTTTTTTTTTTTTTTTTTTTTCAGATTGGTTGATTTATTTCCCTTTTTGTATTGTGTCAGAATTCTAATGCTATACTCCAACTCCGTTATGAGTACGAAATTCCGTTATATGGAAAAATGGAAACACAGAAAAGTTGTTGCAAATAGGTGACTTTCAATCTTAAATGAGAATTTTTCGAATCGCAGCAGTCGTTTTAGCTCCACATTGATAAGGCGCCCTATTTTAAATGAAAAAAGCAACGTTCAAAGCAAGAAAGCAGCCCTCATCATACCAACAATGTAGTAATGTTTGGATGGATTGGATGTGCTCTAGGTTCTCTTACTTAACAATGTACCCGTTGCTCGTGTCATTTTTCCATCCCATTATATTCCGTTCGAACAGTCTTCTGAACTGGAAACGTCCCTTTTTCATTTAACATATAACGCCTTACCAGTGTGAAGTCCTGACGGCTGGTGCGATTGGAAATATTCCGCCATTTTAGATTGAAAATAACCTATTCTTAACAACTTTTTTCTCTCTTTATTTTTCGTACCTTTACTCAAAACGGAATTGGCCTATGGCCTCAAAGTTTTGATACGCCCGGTATAAATATATCTAATATATAACATTGAAAGTGACTATGTTTGTGACTTAATAACTCTTGAACCACCCGACCGATCTCGTTCAAATTTTCAACATAGATGAGGTTCATGCCTGGAATGTTTTTTATCATTTTACCTTGACGGTGCAACTTAGGGGGAAGGGAAGGGGAAGATATTTAAAAATGATCAAAAATGACTGATATTAGTGTTGAATTCATAGTTTTTGTAGTTGCTGGACGAACATTGACACATCCAATACCCTTTAAGTCCAAATTCAGTCCAGTCCCCATCACCCTTTATGTCCAAAACGAAACGTATTCTCTCCGTGCGAAAACGGTCAATCTGCTAGTATTAAATGTATATACAAAATGAAGCTCGTAGTTTGTTTTACCCATACAAGAAATATCATCTAACCTACATTCACGACAGAAACATGCTTATCTAACTATTGAAATTAAAAACATTAGAGTGTAAATAAATATTATTCCTTACCGGTCTCCAGTTCTATGCCTTCTTTCACATATCCACACATTCGTGGTAAATCTCCCGTTTTATCCTTATTATTCCAGCTGTAATGAACATCTGATCCACGGTATATGATCATAGATTGGTTGTCTGCGTCGTTTAGGTGTCGCCAAGAAGGCTGCAATACAAAAACATACATTCTAATCGACAAAAGAATATATATATACGAGGGAGGATTTAATGAAAATCTTAAAAGTTTATTATAAATTTCAAATGTTGTGGTATTGCTTTGAAAGTTAACAATATTGTTTCTAACAGTATTCTCTTTCTTCAGTAGGTGGCAGAAGAGTCTAGTCAAACAAGCGCCAGCACAGGAGTAGTTTCAAGATTACCGCCCCACTGTCCACATGCACCGCATTAGAACAGCGTTCGGTGATCCGGTTTTTGAGTAGTGAAGGTGTGAAACCAATTGAAATTCATCGCAGGATGGCAGCAAAGTATGGTGATTCGTGTTTGTTTCTGCAGCAAGTATACGAGTGGTGAAGGAAGTTTAAAAGTGGCGTAACATCTGTGGAGGATGTTCCTCGACCGGGACAGGCTCACCGCGTAGTGACCGACGACAACATTGCGCTAGTGGAACAGCTTGTAAAGAACAACAGGCGTATAACCTTAAAGAAATCGCAATAATAATGAAGATTAGCTTTGGTTTAGCTCAACACATTGTGCATAATGTTCTGCATTTCAATAAGGTATCAGCAAGATGGGTCCCACGTCAGATGACTGCTGAATTGAAAGATCCTCGCATCGACGCTTGTGAAGAACAGGCGATAAGACCTGGGTTCACTATCATCAACCAGAAACCAAGAAAGCGAGCAAGGAATAGCGGCATAGCTCTTCGCCGAAACCAAAAATATTCCGCACTCAACCATCAGCAGGAAAGGTCATGCTCACTCTCTTCTGGGATTCTAATGGAATAATTCTGGAACAGTATATGGAAAAAGGAGTGACAGTAACCAGTATCTCGTATTCAAACATGTTGAAAAATCAACGTCGCCCTTCAAATCAGGCGTAAACGACGAGGACTTTTGTCTTCAGGACTACTCCTACAGCATGACAACGCCCGACCGCATACTGCTCGTTTGACCGTTGAGACTATCGATAACATCAATTTTTTTGAGTGTCTTATTCATCCACCCTATTCAACAGACCTTGCCCCCAGTGACTTTGATTTGTTTGGACCACTCAAAGAAGCGATGGGCGGCAAACATTTCAATAGTGATGAAGAAGTGAAAAATGCGGTACACGAGTGGCTACAATCTCGATCAAAAGAATTCTTCCACCGAGGTATTCATGCACTTCCGAAACGGTGGAATACTTGCATTGAACGTCAAGGGGACTACGTTGAAAAATAAGAGGTAAGATTTCCTTTTCATTGTTACATTCTAACATTTATTGCACTTTTAAGGTTTTCATTTGATCCTCCCTCGCATACATATATATATATAAACAGATAGATAGATATAGGGTGTCTACCAAGCAAGCAAATCCCTTACTTTTCCTGACAAAATTGGAATTTTCCCTGACTCTGTCGGTAACTTTTTTCTTAGTATAACTCATGAAAAATAACAAGTTTAAAGTGAACTGTAAGTTTTTATCATTGTTTATATGTTTATACAATATTCTACAAACGTACAAACGAACCAATTCACTTATCTGTAATTTATGACTATTTTAGTGGCCTCCCTTCACCCTTTACAGCCACCCTTTCCAGTCCTATTTATTTTTTATTATTTAGTCATCACACCATAATAGAATTTAAATGTAAAAACTTTGGGAAATAGGTTTTCCTATACAATGACTTTCTCGTTTACACAGATGGTTAACTTACACTTTCATCACAGACGTTATACAATTTTCCACATACATACATAACTTACACTGAGCACAATACATACATACATAACTACTTATTAAATGTTCACGAATAAATATACAATCTTAAAACTGTATTTACATGCACTTCACAACGTTAGTCAGATGCTTTACAGTTTCTGCAACACTTCTATCTGGTTGTCTAATTTAGCAATCTACTGGTCAGTGTTTCTTGAAGTTTGGCTTTCTTAGCTTGAAGTTCTTTGATTTTTTGAGCCGTTCGTTTTCGCTCTGATTGTTCGTCCTTCAGTTGTTGCTTCTGAAGATGACTTTCTGCTAATACTTCCTTTCTTTTTCTGGGGTGAATTTAGCACATAATGTATCATGGGCTTCGTAATTTCGATGTTCAGAATGCCTCCAAATTTAAAAACACTATCATACACTAGACCTTGTGCAATAATTGACACTTCTTGAAAATTAGGTAACATTTGTTTACTGAGAAGCCAGACTCAACAGAGGCGTTTCCATGAGATATAATAAGGTATAGGGTATTACTTCACAAAATGATACGTTGTTTATATTCCTCTTTGGCTTTGAATAGTTGCGAGTATAACTGGCTTTTCTTGAAAAGGACTCCAAATTAACTTTCAAGGTTGGGGACTCTACGAAAGATGTGTATTGCCTCTTTATTTTATCTGCTGTAATTGCTGTAATTTGCTTTTTTGAGACGAAAACTTCAAGAGTAACAGGCAACCTTTGTACAGACAATGTTGGTTGGGTAATGATAATTTCAGGATTCAAAGCAGTGAGTCCTTTGGCTAACGGATATTTCAGGGGACTACGATCCTTAATCTTGCCAACCAGAGCTGTCAAAATGGTGCCGCATTCCTTACGGAATTCTAAATGTTCCCGTTTATTTACTTTCGTTTTCTTCATGCCAGCTTTTGCAGCAAATCCAATATCACACTCGTGGTAAAGAAGCTGGTTTTCTTTTTTCAACACATCTATTTTTACCATTGGTTTACTGATACCAGATGACTTCGGGAACCTCATCATTAAATTCTTCATCACACAAGTCAGGTCTATATATAGAAAAGGTACTACTGGTTTGTCTGTCTGAAAAGCAACCAACAAAGGTTCCAAATGTGCAGCCACAGAAATAAAGAAGCCCAACCGTGCTTCAAGAAACTGTGATTCCAAGCCAAGTGTTATAATTTTGTAGCTGTTATATGTTGGCTTGCAGTACTTTCTAATGTTAGGTAATATTTCAAGTGCTCACCTGGCTGCAGATACATTTTCCAGCCAGCGTGTCCTGCAAAACTTCCTAGGAAAGATATCTGAACCAGAACAATCAACATAGTCTCCTCTTCTTGCAGGTGAATCCTTGAAGAGGTTGAACAGTGCAAATAAGAACTCTTCTATTTCCCATTTCACTTTCTTGAATGCAAAACGAAATGTTCCATGTACAACATGCAGACCACAGCTTCCAATTAGTACCACAGCACAACCACTTTCATCATCCTTCATGTCGTCCTGCAGTAGCTCCAGGAACTTGAAGTTAACATTAGGACCATCCATAGAAATTTGGAGCACCTGATGCATGTATAACTCACAAATGGACTTCTTGAAACCATTCAGCAGGTGCTCAGCACTCGCATGATTATGGAAAACTGAATTCAAGTATCTTGTCTCAACTGTGTCTGTTTTATCATCCCAGAAACGGAGATGCATATCCATTTGACCAGGTTCAACTACTTTGTTCAAAGACTCATCGAAACACATAACGTATTCATTAACACGCCTCAAAGATTCTATTACCTGACCCTTGAAGAATGGTGCAAGATCATACACAATAGTATAAGAAAGTTTGTCTTTCTTCATTTCGAATTTGCTAGCTATTTGGCTGACGAGAAACATTTTTTTAAACAACTCAGAACAATTGTCCACTGATCGCAATGAAAAGTGACTCGTAACAAATTTAGCGTCCACAGTATCTCTGCTTTTGTGCTTTCTGTTAAAACAAAATGCGGGGATTTGGCCTAATGCTTCTGATGTTATTGGCCACCTGGACAGAACTACTTAATGGCAACTTCACTTGTTCAGGATGGGTGATTTTTATACTTTGTGGAGAGTCGCGGTTTGCTGAAAATGACTGTGGCTATCCACGAAAACCTCGAATATCTTTGATTGTGACTTAGTACGTACTGTGGAAGAAATCTTCTGATGTCCATTACTTGCAGAGTGACTATGTATTGCATGACGACCCATGTTGCTTAAATCAAATGTTTTATTAGAATAAACACATTTGGCCTTATACTGATCTCCATCTACTTTAGCAAGCCAAGGTTTGAACTGAAGGTCCTATAACCACAACTCATTAATGACACTTCTTCGACATCTTCGGTACGATCAAATACTCACAACTGAAGGTAAATAAACATGCATGAGAACAGTGTAAAAGTTTAACTCTCTAGGGAGAGAAATGACACAAGACACAAGAGATGATACCAAAAAATGAAATAATTACATCCTGAAACTTATTACTTTCATCACTGGACATAGAAAAAAAAAAAATGTGAATGTGAAGAAAGAAAATGAGTTTTACGTTTCACAGTTATGCCGGCTAGGCTAAAAGAGACGGTGATAATAAAAGATGAATGAAATGGTTGAATGAAGAAAGTGGGAGGAAACGGGAGAACCATGAGGAAACCCACAAAAACTCAAAAGATACTGACATTCTTTTTTTTAAAAAAAAGAGAGAGAGACAAAAATCCTAAAAGAAAGAGACTTTTAGAGACAAGCTCAAGAAAAAAAAAAGGCTAAAAGCTAGAAAAGAGGCTCGGCCTATCACTGCACGAACTTGTGAAAAGAGACAATGAAAGAATTCCTCATGTTCTTTAATTTTGCTTTTGACACACAATATGTTTTAAGTAATTGAAATTGGAATTTAAAAAACTTGAAATTCGGTATGCTTGTAGGTTTTCAGGCCTCCCAGCAGGACATTGAAAAAATATAGGACAGTTTAGAATATTATGCTCTGAAGCACAAATAAATAAATAAATAAATAAATAAATAAACAAAAATAAAAATGTATTGTAAGAAAAGACCACCTTTTACCCCAACAGGCAACTGCAAACAAGACTTAGATTAATACAGATCGAGCTGGGCACGAACTCATCATCACCGTCTCCTTGAGCCTAGCTGGCATAACCGTGGGAAGTAAAACTAAAAGATTGCATTTTCACTTCATTTTCTTATCATTGTTATAATGAAATTACTATTAAAAAAAAAGAGAAAAATTCTTTTCTTTGTTGTTTTCTTTCAGTTTAACGTCCCATAATTATGCCCTTTAGACTAAGGGAATCAATGATTAAAGCTAGCGAATGATGATTGAAGAATTGGTGAAATGAGGAAGTGAGAGGAAACGGGATTATCTCGAGGTAATCCACAAACAAGATGTTGTCCACCACAAACTTACATGGCCAAAAACTCTCTTCTTATTTTATGTACATTCAACATCTACCTATATCCTATAGGCACTAGTTTTCTTTATGTAACTTTAAGTGACAGTGTATATGATAATATTTTCCATTGAAGTAGAGGTTAGGAATAAGAAATTAGATTTCTGGGCTTTCGGTATTTATGGCCTGTATGAGAGATCAAGTCCCTCGGCGATCACACTACCCGAGGAATTGGAATGGGGAAGGAAGGAAGCGGCCTGGGACTACATAAGTTAGGTACCATGCCAGCATTTGACTGATGTGGTCCGTTCAAAGAGAGAGAGAGAGATTTATTTAAGTGAATTTCCAACAGTCATAATTTGCATTGTGAATGTATAAACAAACTACATACAGGGTTGAAAACGAATGTGTCTCTACAGTCAACTCGAAACTGTTGCCAATGGATGTTCAAGGTATAGACCGCTTAAAATTTACCAGATTCAACAGAAAATTAATGTGAACTCGGCATGTCATGCAACTATTTGAGAACAATTAGTTTTTGATCAAATACTGCACAAAACATATAGGAAATTTCGACTGTGCTTCTTTTCTATTGTAAAATGTCCTTTCTTAAGTACCATCTGTACATTTCCGTCCCATATGCTCTAAAGATAATCTCTTTTAACTTGAATAAAGCCAAATTGATAACTTAGATCACAGAAAGCTGACTTTCCCTATGTCATAATTTGTATACTTTTTCGTTTAATTCACAAAAGAATTCAGCGAATCTTAATAAAGTAAACCACTCTTCTGATTCGTGGTTACATTTATTTGCTCCAGATTTTCTATACGTCGACAGCCACTTAACCCCTGGTACTATGGTTAATTCATTTGTATTTTCTGTGTCAATATGTATTGCAAAGTATAAACAACGAATGAAGTGATTATGTAATACACGTTGAAGTTATAAATTATGACCGTTTTATTTTTTATTCATACATGGCTAAACGAAACTGTTACTGATTAGGAGCATTTACTTTTATTTCGTATTTTCGATCGCATTTTAACATCACTTGTTCAAGTAAACTACGCAGTGATCTAGTTACTTACTACAAATAACATAGACAGAGGCGAATGATGATGTTTCCTTGTTTACAGACGTCATTGAATATTCTGTTCTACACAAACTCATACGTTCTTGCAAGTTTTCCATTTGGCTTTATTCAAATTAAAAGAGATTCATTTTAACTTCAGAAACAAATATATACATGATTGTTATGGAAGTAATATTCCAGTTAAGTAATAAAATTCTTTCTGACATTAGGTGCTGCACTAAATATTCGATTGAAATATATTCGTTGACTCTATATGAGATCAGATGACATAAAATCCAGACAGTTTTGGTCTTTAGTTAACCTCAAACTCCCAGCAGAAATTTCTCACCTTAAAACTGTTGCTGGTGATCATAGGACTATTATCTTTAATCAATATTTTTAGCAATTCCCTCCTCATTCATTGACTTCAATTACCATTTTCTCTTCTCAGTCACCGTGCTTATAATTAGTAGTAGTAATTATTGGTACTATTTTCTTTCGCAACACTCATACTCCCATTACCTTGTGCAACTTACAGAGTGCTCTTCTGAAATAACTTTCCTTAGCTTCTGGAAACAAACAAGTATTATACTCCTGGACGCTGAAGCAATGCTTTGTTTTATAGACCAACATCCTTTCTTTGTTATATTCATCAATTCTCGGCGAGAAAATAATGAAAGATAGACCGTACAGTACTGTAAAACTATATCTCCACAGTACTCAAGATGGCTTCTTTCCCGAATACTCCAGTATTAATAACCAATTAGATTAACTCATTCACGTCAAACAACCGCCATCAGACAATTCTCTACTTGATGTTATTTCTTTTGATATATCCAGCGCCTTTGCTATATATTGGTTTGCTTGTACATAAAACTCTCCTATAGGTTCAGTATTTGTACAAGAGCTCCCTCTTCAGATTATCTCTGCGAGTCTTTCATCTTCATGCAAAGAGAGAAAGAGCTGAGTTGAGTTGATTTTGAGTTTAACGTTCCTTTCAGCAGCGAGGCTATATGAGACGTGAACCTACTGATTAACGAGGAATTCGAATCACATGAGCTCCAGCCGGGAACCAAATCCGGATCTCTCACGCCAAAGGCGCGTACGCTAACCGCTTAGTCACGAAGAAGCTTGAGAGAAAGAGTGAAAACACGCTTTTTTATAGTCGTCGATATTTTTAACCGGTTGATTTGATATGCATCCTATCGTTTCTTTAAGTACTTTCTCTTCTATTCCTTCTGTACATACATAATCTTCCTTTTCAATTTTTCCTGTCTTATTATTATCCTGTTCTTTGTTGCTAACTGCAAGCTGTTCAAAGTTATGAATTCATTCGCTGATGTTCTGCTTCTCCAGCATATTTATATTCTTCTTGCTGAACTTGAGGCATCCGCTCATACCCAACCAAATGCTCTTCTCTCTCCATCTCATTTAAACTATATGTATAAAATTTTCCATACTTATTAAATTGATAATGTGCCATCAAAGTATCTCCTCTCGAAAAATACTTAAGCGATATCCTTGATTGAGAAGCTCACGCTTACTAAACACTTCAAAGTATGTAAAGATATTATTTATTTATTTATTATAAACACATTAAAGCACACTTGACAGCCTGACCCCATACAAGGCTATGAAGTTATTAAGATTGTTTCACAGGTTTACTGAAATTCAGTTTTCCGCCCTTATGATTTTAAATAAAACATATTTTCCGTGTTACAGTTTTTCTAAGATAAGGAAGATGAAACATCAATCTTCACTATCTCATAAAAGCTGACCTGCTTTTCTTATTCAAAATCGTGAATGTTACAATTTGTTCTGCCGTTAGAATTATGAACGTTAGATTTTTTCACACGGAATACCGGGAAAATTACTTATACTAATAGCTACAAAGTGAATATATCCAATGATGTTACATTAATGTAATACGTAATTTGTAACAAATAACTTTTCTGTATAAACATTAGATTCTATGCATAATTTAAACACACAGAACTTACCTCAATATGATAAGTATCATCTGCAACTTGAATTTTTGCCGTCATAATTCCATCCTCCAAGTGGACGCTTGCATCTGAGGATGTTTCGCCAAATACTCTACCATCATAGAAATTTTCTTGATCTATAGAATAATATGCATAAATAAGTGATATTCAGAATAATTTAATTAGAAAAAATATTCACATATTATTAAGTAATACATCTAGTATAAACATACATAGCACGTCCAGAAAGTAAGTTCCGTTTCAATTTATCTCCGCTGCAGCGCTGCGATCGCAGTTCCGCACATGCGCGGTAGACGCTCTGTATCAAGGAGAAGAAACGTGCGCTATTTGGAGATCGCTGTCAGTCACGTACGCTTTGTTGTGCTTGTTTACAATGTCGGTGTTGATTGAAACTCCCGCCGCTTGTGAAATCAGAGCGGTGATTCGTTTTCTGAATGCACTGAATGCCTGACCTCGCTCTTAGCGACTTTCATCTGTTCTTACATCTCAAGTCTTTCCTTGGCGGTCAACACTTCAGCAATGACGACGAGCTGAAAGAAACTGTTTCCAACTGGTTGAAGACACAGGCGGCAAACTTCTATGAAGAACGTATAAAAAACCTTGAGCCACGCTATGACAAATGCCTGCAAAATGTCGGCAGTTATGTGGAAAAGTAGTTTAAGAGTTGTAGAATTTTGTGCAATAAATAATTTTTCTGTATCTGTACACAATTTAATTTTATTACCAAACGGAACTTACTCTCTGGACGTGCCTCGTATCAATTGCAACGTATCTTTAAAATCATTCTTCTAGAGATATTTCACAATGAATTTATACAGACAAGAGACAAGAATCATATCCTCTTGCAAGCAGAGTAAAAATAAGTTCCCACTACGTTAGGGAGTCAAACAATTTAAACAAAAAAAAAAAAAAAAAAAAAAAAATTGCGCAATGTTGACAAATTCGCATTTTTTCTTTCAAGTTTAGTTTAAAGGAATTCCTATTAGTGTATCGTAAGAAAAATGTCTTTAAAAAGTTCCCATACTGCCAAATATTGCCCTGAGTTCGTGGAAACTTGTACTCATTTTACACTGCGTTTTTAAAGGTACAGGCACCCGGGCGAATCAAGATTGCCTTTCCTTAACATTCATTTATCACAAAGAAAAAATGGGAGAGGAGCATACTAAAATATACGCAATCTGATACTATTTTTTCAATAAAATGATACATTTTTTCAGTAAGAAAATATTTACTCAGAAGCCAGCCAGCCAGCTTGGGTATGCTGAAAAGTTCGTAGCTTTGCCCCAAAAGGGTAGATCTACACGGGTCAAATTACTTAGTTATTTACTACATTCCCACTTAAGACTGGTGCACTTGGTACAGCGGTGGCACAACTTTCCTACTCTTGCGGATAAAACTCCTTTCGTTGGCCTGACACCTGGTCTCCGCAGCATGTTGGACGTCAGGAATATCCTTGAAATGATGTGCCTTGAGGTGTTTCTTCATCTTTGAGAACAAATGATAATTAGGAGCCAGCTCAAGCTACTAGAAGGGATGATAGACAAATTGGAATCCGAGGGTTTTCATTTAGGAGCCGCAATGTGGGACGTGTGAACGGAGTAATTGACGTGCAAAATGAGAATCCTTTTGGACAACTTTCTGAAGTGTTTCTCCTTAATTACTTCGCGGAGATGGCCAATAAGTTAGCATAATACTGGCCGAAGATACTTCACTTCTGAAGTAGGTACTCACCGAACATCTTCGTTCTAGAAAAACTGAAGCCATATCCTTCTTTGCAGATTTCTGGATGCAGAACTTCTTCGTCCGCGCAGATCAAGAGTGAAGCCATTTCACTGACTGATCTTTGGTCTAAGGATTATAGATATAGAGCCACGTTTCATCCTCCGTCACTAGTCGGGCCAAAAAGTTTGGATCTAAACTCGAAATGGAACAAAACTGGTTTGGATGTTCATTTTTCTGATCACTGTTTAGTATCTGTTGTTTTACGGTTGGTACTCGCCTATCCTCAAGGATCAGTTCACAGGCAGCATCACATGTTGCCGACTCGGTTGAAGTTGATTTTCAACCGTGAAATGGACAGTTTCAAAACGAACTATTTAGGTTTTGATGGTGATGTAGGAAGGACACTGCTCCCCCAATATTCGTGACATCTCAGTGTAAATGTTCTTTGCAGACTTTCCTTGGAGAAATAAAAATTTTATGACAGTCCGACACTCCAAAGTTGTCAAACTAGCTTGAGCTTCTATCAACACTGCTTTAAGCTTGGAAACAAAATAATTACATTAATCAACAGAATTTTATATTTGCCCCATTACATACAAAGATATTAAGCTTTCGTATGAACCTCCACTTAACGTTTTATGTGGATGAGAGAGGACAAGACCAGGAACTTTTCAGCACTCCTTTGTATATATACACATATGCTTTTCACTTTTACAAGATACGCAAAAGATCAGCCAATAAAATACGTTAGTAAACCTTGACATGGAAGTATTTTATTATCATTCGTCTGTCGAGCAAGAATCATCAGTAATATAATATTTAAGAAATAATAATAATAATAATAATAATAATAATAATAATAATAATAATAATAATAATAATAATAATAAGAAGAAGAAGAAGAAGAAGAAGAAGAAGAAGTTTCGTTTCATAGTGTGAAACTACGGTAGACTTCCAAGCTATGGATGCATCTGAGGAACAGGTTCTATATTTGATCTTATTGTTATTACAACAATCAGTATAGATGTACTACTTGAAGTACATTTATACTGGTTGCAATAGATTAATAAGATCAAAGACAGAACCTGTCCCTCGGATGCTGAGTCCATATCAGAAAGCCATTACTCGCTATGCCTTCTTTCTCTATAGCGATAAAGACTGAAACCGGAAATCGTTAATTGGAACAACTTCTGGTTTGAACAGATAGTTGCGGGAGGTACTTGGGAAGCTGAATCGCTTACAAAAAAAAACTGCATCTCGATATTTCTTATCGTTTTTCTTCTGTGGAAATCAGCACTGAAACCAGAAGTAGTAGCAGATTACAACCACTTCCGGTTTTGGTAGAATGTTGCGAGTTATGATGGTATGTTCTCTTGACGCCTTGAATCAACTGGAGAAAACCGCTTGTCGCTAGATATTACCATTTTTGTTCTATAGTTATAAATGTTGAAATTAGAAATGTTTGGATCTTTCCAACTCTCTTCCATGAGAAGGGGTGGAAGTCTGATGAAGACACAGTAAGTGTGTTGAAACTGTTACGTGATTGTGTTTTGATATATTTCTATCATATAGCCTTATTCAATGTTTTGCTGTGTTTACTTTGACAATATGGAAACAAGATCTGACAGAATACTTCTAATTAAGCACGATTTTAACCTATAGTGTACAGCGGTCGAAAACTTGGGCGCAACAAATAATAGCGAGTAAATGAAATACTAAAGCTTCAAGCAGGAAATCAATGGAAGCATTGGGTTCCTATTACCACTGCAGATTAACCTGAAAGATATTAGCTACGTTGAGCTCGTTTGAAAAATTATGATTTATAGAATAATTCGTTAAAGACGTTGTTATTTCGCTAAGTTCTAACGAGATAATTAAGTTATATCTTGTGATCAACTTACCAACAAAAACAGGATTCTCTTTTCCATCACTCCCCACTTCTGTAGCTTGGAAGTTTTTATGCAAAACACCTTTGCGTGGCGTGAGTATTAATCGAAAGTCTCTGTAATAAATAAAATAAAATAATTATTATGATTTTTGCGTATTATTTTCATAATGAACACTGCCAACTATAGTTATCTTCTCGAAGAACCCTCCAACTAGAAAGCACAATCAGCTTTCTCTAAGTATTCATGACCATTGGAGAGATACAAAACTTAGGCTATGTCGCATATACGGTACACTTAAATTTCCACATATTTTCTATGCCATAGATGTTTTACCTTCGGAAGATTGCAGCCGCTAATATTGAGCATTTTTTTAAAAAATAAAAGATGATTTTCAACTTTATTTCCTTCATCATCATGATAGGTTAGGACCATTGCTGTATTGACTTTCCTTTTTCAAAGCCAAGAACTGCGACATTTATGTTCAAGTGTTCTCCTTGCCAAACGAAATGAAATCTTTAAGTTTTACGTCCCACAATTATGCCAGCTAGGCTAAAGGAGACAGTGATGATGAGAAATGAATGAAATGGTTGAATGAAGAAAGTAGGAGGAAACGGGAATAACCCCACACACGATGTTTGTTGACCACAAAGTTCACTTGGCGCGAGCTGGAATCGAACCAAGGACCCCATGCACCAGAGGTGAACACTCTACCACTAAGCCACCGTGACCCCTTTTCCTTTTCGAACAAATGACAATTATATTGTCAATTATATTTAGTATAATTGGTTCGCTAAAAACCCAGATCTCATTAGTTTCACAGTGGTTTCAAGAACAATGAAAAGTTTGACGCTTTGATCATTTGACATTACATATCCGATCAGGAGCTTTCTTTCTGTACCCTTTGTCTGGTTGCAATAGCTTACTCACGAGTGTTAGGTTAGGTTGTCAATTAGTTGGGCAAGATGTTTGCTATTAAATAATCGGACAAGGTGTTAAGAAATTGTGAAAACAAATGAAGGGCGTAACTAGTGTAACTATGTAAAATAAACAATGTGTAAATGTGTTTAGGTTGGAATGGAGCCATGAGTGGCTGAAGTTATTTGTAGATTGGATATGAGCCCTATGTGGCTGAGTTTTTTGTATAATTGTGAAAGTCAGTTGAAGTGTAGTTATCTCTGAACCTTAGTGGTTGTAAAGTGTATGTTAATTACCCAGAGATACACAGGTGCATTAAAGAGTTGAAGTAATCAGGAAGTTGCTTTGATATTCATTGGGAATTACAGTAGTTTAGAAGGTTAATTAAAAATAAATACCTTGCACTAATTTTTGACTATCTAACAATTGGCGCAGTCGGTAGGATAACATGGCTTCATTTAGTAATTTTGAGCCCTTTGACGTGGAAACTGGACGCATTCAAGTTTACATAGAACGTTTTGAGCAAGTTGTTTTATCTTCGGCTTTACCGGAAGACAGAAAGCTTTCTACGTTTTTAGCGGTGATGGGTATGAAAGCATATGAAGAGCTACGGAATTTATGTACACCTGCAAGGCCAGCTCAGAAGTCGTATTCGGAGCTGAAGGAATTGATGTTATTACACTACGGTGTCCAAACAAATGAATTAGCAGAACGTTTTAAATTTCACAACATTCGGCAGCAACCTCATCAGTCAGTAGCACAATTTGTATTAACATTAAAGAATCAGGCTGCATATTGCAATTTCAATACTTGTCTCGATCATTCTTTACGAGATCAATTTGTGTTCGGCATGAAAAACAATACCGCCAGAAGACAAATATTAACTTCCAGCAAACTTACATTTCAGCAAGTGATTGACATAGCGACAGCAGTTGAAAACACAGAAGAGCAGATATCCATATTTAATAGTTTGCCAGACCAGATGACACACGACGTTAATGTAGTACAATCTAGGGGGACCGGCAGTAGTAGAAAAATACAAGGAAGATCTACATATACTAAGAACAAGGAGTAGAAAAGGAAGATGTAAGAAAAATATTACTACGAACAAGCCTGTAATGAATCCAGACCTTGATTTTTTGGAAGACCAAATATTAGGCTGGAAGGAGAATATTTTTAAATATCTTTGTGAAGATTTCGCCTGTTGGATGAACAAAATAAAAACAGGGTATACGAGTATGTCACTAATTGAACGACAGATCAGGGAAATCAAGAAGATACGTGATTCGGAAAGAAAAGAGGAAAATTCTTTGGGAGCCCCGGGAGGTTGTTAGTAGTAGGAAATTAGTGTAGGAAGTTAGATTAGAAATGTTTAAAAAATAGCACTAGCCAGAAGAAGAAAAGGAGGACGAGAGTTGTTGATGTGGTTAGAAACAGTTGTTAATTTTGAGTTTAGACAGAATGAAGTTTAGTTAATTGATAAATAGTAAATGGAACTTGTGAGAAGTTAGATGTAAAAAGGAATTAGATAAAAGAGAATTAGCAGTAAAGAGAAATGATTGATAGAAGTGAAATAAGGAGTTTGTAAGAGTTGTAATTGTACTTGGGTAAAAGTAACAATAAATAGATGAAGGCAAGAAACATATGGAGGCATTGGGTGCTGGTATGTTATAAGAGATCAGTTTGTAAACTATCTCAGGAGATAATAAATTAGCGGGAACCTAACCTAACAGTTGTGTGAATTAGAGAACTTATTCTGAATACGGATTAAAGACTATTTAAAAGTTGTTGAAACCTTAACAACGAGATGACCCTATGCTTCGTCCACGCACCGAAAGCAACGTTATTTTGTCATTACTTATTCAGCACAATAGCTCTAACCCTGTATTTTATTTTAACATGCCAATTTTGTTTGTGGTATGGCTAAGAAATTAAACATTTCAGTTAAAATATTTGATTTATCATTCTTGAATTCTATGTTCGAATTGAACAGCCAATATACTTAGAAGTGCTATTAAAGTGAGTTTAAGTGAAAATATACTAAGCAATCGAACTAAGTCTTACTGTGTTGCTAAATACTATAGTGAAAAATCTCATGATTATTTCAGAGTGAGCCTCACACAGCCTTAGCGAGTGAAGAAGGAGTTTAAAGCGGTCATAGTTCTTGTTAACGTGCAGTTAACTAGTTTGTCCTGTGTGCCACCAAAGTACAAACTTATTTAATCCTTAATTCGGCAAGTTCTCATTTTGCTTTCTAAATGTTAACAGAAAAAAGATATTAACAACTGAATTCTTTGTAGTGATATAGTGGTATGAAATGCCATCAAACTCCTTTATTCTCTACTTGGATTGCTTTCCCCAGAAATACAAAGGTAAATGATAATACAAAAAGAAAGAGCAATCGCGTTTTCAATGAATTGATACTGAAAGTCAATGAGATCTTAAATATTAACAGAGAGCAAGTATCGTTGATATCATGCAGCAATAATAATTCTTAAGTAAAGTAAAGGCTTCATAAGTATTTTCATTGATAAGTCAGCATAAAAGGGTTAACTTGATTATCCATTTGTATTCTGCCTATGTACGTTTCATTGTAGCCAATTTGTCTTTAGTTCGGAATATTAGTTATTCAAGTATTCATTTAACACTTTTATTTAACAATCGCCTTATACACAAAGTTGCACGGTACGTATTGTTCGCTAAGGACAGTGGGATAGTTTAATTATGCTGTGTTAAAGGGCTATGTTGTTTCATATTATCCCTGACCCGTTATAATCACGGCGTGTTAAACATGGGACAGGATTTCCCAGCGTTTGCTATAAGTTTAATATACATAAGGATGCTTCGTGGTTAAGCACTCAGCTGGGACCCTTCTATTTGTATGAATGATTTTATTTTTGATCTTAGTTTGATTTATTAAGGCGATTGCAAAAGGTTCTTAATCAGCTGTAGCAAAGTTATAAGTAGACTTAGGATCGATATGCACTAAAAACCAACAAAATATGCGCTAAAAATCACCAAAAACATACACTGAAAATATGTGAATATGCACTAAAAAGGGTAAATATGTACCAATAAAAATCTAAAATTAAATTAAAAAATTTATTACACATTTAGAGAAAAAAGTTGTATTACTTAACTACATGTACTTTGTGTATAACTATACCCATTTATCACGAAAATATCAACTTTGATCGAATTTTTTAATTTAAGAGATCAGACATTTCATCATTAAAACAGTGTCGCCGTAGAGATACCAAAAATGTGTAAATAAGATATAAATGGTATTTCTAAAAACATGTACGAAGGACACCAGGAAATGAAAACACTTATATAAGCAAAAACAATTTTCTTCAGTGAAAGTGTGAAAGTCACGCATACGTCATAGAAACTATTATTTCATAGTCTAGAATAGACTGATCCGGAAAGACTTGAGAGTGAAAATAACAGATGAGGCGAATATAAAAACTCTTGGTTTTTAGACCAGGGGATCTTGTCTTCTCTCGGTCGTAGTGAGGATCGAGTCTCGGTCGGTCTTGGCTCGTATCCGATATCGCGAGAAGTCTCGTCTCGTTAACTTTGTCTCGTTTTGGACAATACTCGGCGGACTACTGTATTGGGAATCCAGAACATGTAAGTTGTATATCTTATGGTTTTTCTTAATTTGACACATGAGTATGGTCAGGCAAATGCAATCTTCCTTGTCCTCGGAACCTTAAGTTAAGATATACTAGGATTAAGATAAATGACAAAGCGATCGATGTTAAGAGAATATTCAAAACGATTTTTATCATGTAATGCTATTTATTGTCGATCTACTCACAATGTACTAATAGAGTTTATCTAATAACTGCATTATTGTCGAATAATTTCAACAGATGTCAGAATTGAATAACATTGAGACAATGCAAACAACACATTTTCAAGTGGGTGACTCAACGATTGATTCCGTTAAGTTTATCGGGTTTAGAATAGCTTTGTGAGAGTCAAACCCACATCTGTGTAAATAAAGATCTTATAATAAACGAGATAGCTAAGGATAACATCTGTGTCATCTATGTGTTCTCGTAAAATAACTTTAACCTCTGTTTCCCACGTCAGGTTTTGTGGATATGGTACTCAGGTACTCAATAACCACGATATTACTGAGGTAAATAAAGCAGATAAGTGATATAATGGTAATTATCATAACAACCTAAATTACATAACGTATTTATCACGGATTAAGTAACGTTTAATCTGTGATATGGCTCCCCGAAACGAATTATGAGGACTTATGATTGTACTGCCTGAACATAATTATGTGTAATGCATAAACCTTGTGCTTATTTTTATGTGTTGTGTTGGTGATTTAAACTTGTGGTTCGCTGTCAGTGCAATTTGCATCCTTTATTTTGCTAATTTTACTAGTTAACCATGGCTACTACTCGATCGCAAAGTAGGTCTAATAGTGCAACACCGGTTTCTACGATCCTCCCTCCAGTCTCCTTAGATGTATTTTCCGATGGACCGTCTGAAAGTGTTGACAGATTTTTGGCAAATTTTGAACGTTTGGCCGAGATCAACGCGTGGACACCCGATCGGATTAAAGCTATCTTTCCCACATGTTTAAGTGGACCCCCTTTGTACTGGTACAAGACGCAGGAAGAGTCTTTACGTCACAAAGATTGGGCGGGTTTGAAAGCAGCTTTTGAGGAGCAGTTTGGGTCGTCTCAGATACCATTAACAGCACTTAATGCCTATAGGTCTGGTGTTCAAAGCCCAGGTGAACCACTAACACACTACCTCTTTGAGAAGAAGTTCTTAGCGGATAAGTACAACCCCACCCTTCCTTTCAAAGATTTCTTGGCAGACGCTGTAATTGCTATGCTTCCCCAACACATGCATTACTTTTCTCAAAAGATGTTCGCAAATTTTGAGGCATTAGTTCAGGAAGCTTTTACCAGACAGAAAGCTGACTTGTTATTACATCAGCGCATCGCGGAACAACAGCGGGTCGTGTCATGTGACCCTCAGATTCCCGCAGTGGCGTCGCAAGCTACTGCCAACCCCACCGTATATTCTACTCCCCAGGTTAGGCAAGCAGATCCATACGCCGAAATAATGGATAAGCTGGATAAGTTACAGCTCCAGTTTAACTCCCATAAGGCTCATGTACATTTTGCAGAAACTTCATCTCGACCCCCCACCCCCCGCGCTACTTCTCCTGCGCCCTCCTACCAACAGGATTACCGCAGAAGCCAGGACGCATGTAGCAACTGTGCTCAATGTAATCATCGGCACGATAAGCCTCCTCCGGCTAAGGCTAAACAAGGGAACAAGAATAAGGAATCGAACTCGGCCCAGCCGAAGAACGCTAATAATCTGAAGAAGAAGAAAAAGAAGCAAAATGGTACTTTCCCTAAGGGCAATACAAATTACAACGCCTACTATGGACAATTTCCCCCGGCATACCCTCCGTATGCCCCGCCGTATCCGTATTACGGATACCCCCCACCTACTCCTTACGCTTTCCCACCCACTCCCCCTCCCCCGATGGCCCAGCCACCTACACAGTTCGAACCTGTCTCCGATCCAAAAAACTAGAATTGCCTCAGGAGCCTTCAGCTCCTGAGCCACCTACTTCAATCCCACCCCAACCGTCTGAAACCAATCATGGTAATCCATCTCCCACCATTCTCACTCTACCACTACAGTCCGAAGGCCAGTTATTTTATGTTCAGGGCTCGATAGGGAACATAAAACGCCGTTTCCTGGTCGATACAGGAGCGGAAAGCTCTCTCTTGCCGTGGACAGCCTTACCACGCAATGTGAATGTATTTAAGATGGAAACGAACTTGTATGGTGTAAGCGAGAAACCATTATCGCTTAAGTATGCAGCATACATCAAAATTAATTTGGCAGGAAAATCATTTACGGTTTTATTTAGGCTTATTCCAATTCCTAAATTTCCTATCATTTTGGCTAACAACTTTTTGAAAACTCATCAAGCTGTAATTGAATATCAGAATAATACACTCACATTACGTCACTTTGGCTGTCGCCCGGATTCAGAACAAAAAACACCCTTAGGCTCTAATCAATTGCCTCCTGCTGTTGCTTCGAAAGTACAGACAAATCAACACTTTACGTTGGTTTGTAAACAAACCACAACTGTCCCTCCACGTTCTGTTGTTTTCATTCCACTTGACATACCGTTAGGTATCAATTTTAGTGCTGTTCATATACACACACCAATTAACAGTAACTTAAAACGTTGCTTTATTGCTCACACAGTAGCTAGTTCAGACAACATAGCGGTTCCTGTTGTAAATCTGGCTTCCAAGCCCAAACGCTTTCACAAGGGAACGCCTTTGGCTATTGCGTCTGTTCTACCAGACATTCCTGAGTCGTTACAGGTAAACACAGTACGTAAGTTGTTTACACCTACTGATGAGCATGCGACTAAGAAAACGAAAGAACGGCTGGCTAAAATTGGTCACCTAATCGACCCTCAACAATTCAAAATTAACAAGGAGTTAAGTAATGAACAACAGCAAAAATTAAGGGATGTGCTAACAAAATATGCTAGTGTTTTCAAATGGTCTGATACTGACTTTTCTCATATAGATGCTTATGAAGCAACTCTTGACTTAAAGTCTAGGGACTCCTTTCGATCCCCGATGTTTACCATACCTCACCGTTTGCGCCCGAGGGCAAAGCAACAAATATTGAAATTATTGGAGATGGGTATCATTGAATTAAGTAATTCAGCCACCCGGAACAACATTCTAGTGGTTCCAAAACCTAACTCGGACGATCTCCGGGTCTGTTTGGACTTACGCCGACTGAACTTAGCCTGCCATCCTATAAGGGATTCCCCGGCCAATATGGCGGACGTCATTGAGAACTTAGCAGACGCTAAGTACTTCTGCTCGTTCGACCTGTCCCAGTCTTTCTTTCAGGTCCCATTAGACCCTGAGGACCGCCCTTTTACAGCATTTTCCGTCCCGTCCTTAACTTTAAAGCATTCCATGTACCAACTAACGGCCATGCCCATGGGGCATGTTAACAGCACGATTATGCTCCAGCGCATTTTACGTGACATTTTTGAAAATGTGGATCCCAACCACCTCACCATGTATGTGGATGACCTATATTTAGGGGCGAGTACGTTTGAGGAACTGCTGGTAAGTCTAGACAAAGTACTTGCAACTGCACAACGTTACTCAGTTCTGTTCAATCTTAAAAAGTCAATGTTTGGTGTGACAACGCTAAAGTGTCTCGGTTTCATAATTAGTGAAGGTCATATTCAACCAGACCCCGCTAAAATTGAGGCTATTTTGAACATCCCCAAGCCCCAAACTGTGAAACAATTACGGTCTTGGTTAGCCTCGGTGAACTTCTTTCGAAATTTCTTTGCCAATATATCACTGAACCTAGCACCACTTTATCAAGCTCTAAAGGGATCGCCGAAGAAATTGGTGTGGACAGATGAATGCGAGAGTGCATTCCAACAAATGCGCCATGCTCTCACTAACCCACCCCTCCTTCAGATATACTCAACCCAAGATACAGAGCACGCTCTGGTGGTCGACTCAAGTTTAATTGGCGTTGGCGCCTGTTTACTTCAGAAACGCGCCACTGATGCTGACTGGCACCCAGTACAGTTTGCATCATCCCGTCATCCGCCACGGAAGACGCCCCCGCCGATATATGAGCTTGAACTGTACGCGGTCTACTTCGGGTTACGTAAATTCTATAAGTATTTAATTGGCCAAGAATTCATCATCTACACGGACTCACTAGCGGTCACAGCCATGAAAACCTCAAACCACCTTAGTCCCAAATTACTGAGGTGGCGAGATTTCTTTGGCACATTTTCTTTCAACATAAAACACTTGACAGGAAGTAAGAACGGATTGGCAGACATATTGTCTAGGAACCCACTTCCGGTTACACCGGAAACAATAGCGGAAGCGGAAGAGGCCCCACATGAGTATCAAATGCTGGCCCTCGATATAAGAGTAGATTTAGGCGAATTACAGCGCCAGGACTCATTTTTCGGGAAAATTATACGGGCATTACAAACGGAAGACACCTCCCAGCGCCATTACAAACAATGGAAAAAGCAATTCACGATTTCGAATGGGCTATTATATAGGAAAATTAAGGCCATTCCTAACGACAGACTTGTACTTTGTGTCCCTAACAGATTACGGGATTCGATCTTTGATGAACTACATACACATTCATTAACCCACCCTGGCTTTACGAAATTACATCTGCTATTGAAATCGAAGTATTACTTCCCGCAGATGAAGCAGTGGCTGCATCAAAAATTAGCTAGGTGTCATGAATGTTCTCTGTTTAAAAGATCGTACAAACCATCTGTCGAAACAGTGCAAGTTACCGCACGAGACCATTTTCAAGTGCTTTTCCATTGACTTGGCCGGGAAGTTGATCGCTTCCGAACCAGATCAATACCAATACTTTTATTTGGCGACAGATCATGCCAGTGGTTTTGTTATTACGGCACCTGTGAAATCTCCAACATCAGAAGCTTTTATTAGTTTCTTTATGGACCACATTGTGACGCCCTACTCCACTCCATCTCTTCTTTTCTTGGACAAACAAACCTCTCATACCTCTACAAAAACGCGGCAGTTCTTGGCTAGTATGGGTGTAGAAGTCCGTTACGCCCTCCCCCACCATCATCAAACTCTGGGGCATGCTGAGAACCGAATCGGAGCCATCCAGAATGCATTGCGTTTCCTTACCAAGGAACAACACGCACGATGGCCGGATTTTCTACAGACCGCCACTGCTAGTGTAAATAAGACACCCCTCACGGAACTTCGCGTCAGTCCCTTCTCGATCCTGTTTGGAATCGAACCCGTGTTCATTATTGATCGTGTGCTCAATGCACCCGATCAAGAACTAAGCAATCACGAGAGGCTAACTCTTGCACGGGAAACGCGGGACTACGTGTTATACCGAAGGAATCAAATATTTGAACGGCAACGCGAAAAATTGCATTCTAAGAAGCAACCGACAGAGTTTCTCCCTGGATCTAAAGTCGTGGTGCAACGCCTATATGCCAAACCCGGTGATTGCAGGAGTATTCAACAACTATTTGATGGCCCCTTTGAAATTCACAGCCGTCTAGATGGTAATTCATATCTAATCATACAAGATGGGAAACAGGTACCGATAGCAAAATCACGCTTGAAATTGTATGTACCGGATGAAAATCCGAGTCCCGAATTTCAAACAAAGTATAGACAATATCTGTAATTCCATTGATGGTAACAGAGCATTCGTGTAGTTTTTCATGCATAAATGCACCATATACATACATATATATGCTCAAACGCCCGACTTTGTCTCTTGTTTTCGCATATATCCTACCCTACCTTAGCATCCTGCTATTCCGCAAACCCCACCAACCCATGTCTACCCCCTCTACCTACGCCACTATTTAGTGCCGTATAACGTAATTCCGGTTACAATTCTGATAGCAACAAGTGTCAATGCGTATCATTCACTGTACCACGTGAGTTGTATACAAACGACAACTGCTGGAGGCAACTCCCTGTTGTTTACACTGTGACACGGGCCTAGGCCCCCCCCCCGCCTATTACTCACGTCGCTATGCGTGTCACGTTACATGCACAGTACATACAGCAAGTACTACCTTGTATTTTGATTGGCGGGACACAACGCGCTTCGCGAACTCCCACAAAAAAAAACTTACATGCACTTGTCACTACTCAGTAACATTCATTTTCTACATTGGTAGACTTCCCCTCCCTTCCCTCCCATGTAGGTTCTTCGCATTCGCAAACGGAGCAGATGACTCCCTCCAGGCATTGCATGCACATAACCACACTTATATGTAATAACTGTTAGGCCCACATTTACCGTGCATCCGCGTGGCAGCCATATTGGTTCTCTAACACATGTGTAATGACTCAACTTCGTTAGCATGTAATGAACTAACTTGTTATTTAGTGTGATTTGCATACGTAGGTTCTTATACCCACTGCCTGTATGTATTAGTGCATATGCAGCATGCTATACGAGTAATCCTACACGCTTTTCTGATAACCGTATGCTACCCTACCCTTCTTCCCCTCAGAGACAATTCGTCATACGTACATATATATGATGCATTTATACATGCTAGAAATTGACTATCCAAACTTTCATACTTTATTTTATTATGATTGTGTGCAAAACTTAAGTCCCTACCCACAGGATTCCGTAAGCTTATTATGGTACTACAGAAGTGGACCACGCTTCGTGTTACTCCATGATGCATTTTCTGATACCACAACTGTGTATAAAAACAGTTCTTTGTATTGTTAGAGGTTTGACTGTATTCCAACAATAGAAAATGAAAGGGAGACCGGTGTCCCCCGGGATTGTAAGGGATTTGGTTCCCGCCGGAATGGTACAAGTGTACCACTTACATTTGTTTCCGATAATTTAAGGACTTTGGTCCCCCTGACGTTTACGGGCTTTGGTCCCCCTGACATTTTTCGGGATTTGGTTCCCCCCGGAATATTACCAGTACACCTCTTACATTGGTTCCCCTGAGATTTAAGGGCTTTGCCCCCCTGAAATTGTGGAGGAAATACCCACCACATTGGCCCCCTAAATGGTCACAGTACATTTTATATAAGCTATTCCATCTATCTTATTTGATATAATTAATATGCGTAAGTACCTATACATAAACTATCAAAATTCTTGACACAACATTGAGATCAGTTCTCGGCGAACAATACGTAATCGCATAAATTACTTTACGGTTACATAAGAAATTCTTTATGTGCATAACATGCGCCCCCCCACAAATTATGTATCCACTCCACTGTTTCGGACAATAACAAGATATATATATAATAGTCGGCTTATTTCAGTGTTATTTATAACTAATTTTAGGCAACAAATGCATTTCTTACTGGAAGAAGGAGAAAGATTTATAGAAGCACTCTACATAGGCAGAGTTTCAAGGTTAAAAAAAAAAGACATCCCTAGGAAAGATACAACATAGGTTGTATGTAGCCCCTTTCCCACACCCACCCATTTCTTCTTTCTTGCCAAACAGTACAACCACACAAACACAAAAACAATATGAGAAAGTCTCATACAGCACCATGTAAGCTCATTCCTTTGGCAATGAACTTACGTGCCTTTTACCTCAATGAATGCATTTGTTCCCACGTTTCTCATGAAACACACTCTCTTATATATAAAAAATCTAGAAAAAAATAATAAACCGAATGAATATATGTGTAATGACTCCAACTCCCGCCGCGTACATTATAAAAAAAATAAATAAATAAATAAAAAAAATAAAAAAATAAAACACCTTGGTACTTACCATGCAGCTAACAAAACCCCAAGCCAGACGGATGCAGCCTCCATCACTCTACAACTCAATATCAAATGGAATAACCCCATCCACGCGTTTGGTGGCTTAGACAAATTTCCTCCAAGGGTTTCCTACCCTTGTACGGTTGTGATCACGCAGCCTACCATGCATACGCAATGGCATGCATCAGTGCATGCTGGCTCAGCGAGGTAGCAACCCTGCACGGACATTCCACAGCTTGACCTCAATCAGGTCAATGCATTCTTCCCTGCTATAATTAACCACGCTCTTTTCCTCAAAACGATTACAGGAAAATCTTAGGGAGAGAATCTATGAATGCAAAAAACAAAAAAAAAAAAAAAAGAACAATCCTGAAATTCAATTTGCATTTCGTTAATTTCGACTGCCTGTAAGATGAGTTCCTCTTCTCTCTTTCAGATCATGTGGCGTGTCTATGTTTTTGGCATTTTTGCACTTCAAACCGTCAAGGCCCAAAAACCCAATAGAAACGAAAGATGTGGTTACAATTATTAGTGCTGTGGGTACTGTTGGATGTGTATTATCGATTCTGTTTCTTTTATGTTGGTGTCGTTATGGTAGATCCAAGAAGCGCTCCCGATTTTACAAATCGAATATCACATCCCAATTCACGCATTCTCGTTCTCCTTCTGCTCACAATAACATGGACAACCAACATCTGTTAACACGTTTGGAAGGTCAATCACCAAAAACACCTTCGCTACACGATCCTGTACTTCAATCCCGTACTACTCCATCCCGACCTTCATCTCCTCCAGTGGACTCCTTGCTCAGTCCAAGATTTTTCCCATCCACACCATTGTAAATAATTCATACTCCATATGATTATTTGGTGGTGATATTTTCTATCATTCTTATATGCCAAAAAAAAAAATTAAAAACTACAAAAAACCTTATGCTATCTCCCATGTCCTAACCACATTCACTTATGCCTCCTAACTCTTCATTCCCCTTTTCCTTTTCTGCCTACACTAACATTTCAT